>NC_067410.1:96794925-97097225 GCF_009764475.1 Pristis pectinata | reverse complement strand
GCACGTTGAAAAACTGGACCACGTGGTGAGCTGCATTTTAACATTGCTCGCTTTCATTCCCTTAGTTAACTTCTTCTGGCACAGTGTATATGGTGAGACTGAGTTAGGAGGCTTCATGCAACCAGATCATGCAATATAAACATTAATGTGCATGTCCTACAGAACGTTGTACTGTAACCAGAATTAAAACGTTGCTGTTCACTTCTCTTGTAATTTCACCACAAAATAGTCACAATCAAATATTTGATAAAAATTCAAAATATGCATGATATATAATGCACAGGGAAAAATAGTTGCATTTATGTAGTATCTTTCATGCCCTCAGGACTTCCCAAAGTGCTTTACTGTCATTTAGATGCAGTCATTGTTGTTATGTAGGAAATGCAGCAGGAAGTTTGCATAATCAGAAAGGCAATTGTGATCAGATAAGCTGATCTTTAGATGTTGGTTCAAGCACATCTATATTCAAGACACCAGAGAGAACTCCACTGCTCTACTTAAACGGTACCATGGGACTCTTTGCATTTGCCTGAGAGGGAAATGACTTTTCTGATGGTGCAGTTGTTTATTAGAGCATTAGCCTAGATTTTGTGTTCAATCACCAGGGTTTGCATTGGTAAGTATTGTTTAAACTGTACAGGCGATATTTTAACATTTATTTATATATTTAAAAATATGAAATTGAGTGAATTTAGGTTTGATAATTCAAAACTGAAGTTGTGAATTAATTTCAGCACTGTCTTATTATCCACAGCGTACAATCTTATCACTCACAATGCAGTGCCAATTAAATGTAGCATAGTTTAACTAACTATGGTTTTGTACCAGTTAAATTCAGCAGCATGTTACCAATTATATTCAATAGCCTGGGCAGCTGCGGTACAGTGAGATTGCTTGTTCAAGGAAATGCCTCCCTGCTATACTTTGTAACTTCTTGCTTCTTTCCTTTTGCTTCATGTCACCCACTTTTTAAGGGGGATTTTTTTTACTGAAAGGAGATTGTCTAGAAATTGGATCTCCTTTACATTTTTCTGCATTGAAGTGTTATGTGTTCGGCATTGCCATTGAATTGGGTGTCCCTCAATAAAAAATGAAAAATTGGTCAAAAAGATGATTGAAATGGCATACTGGTGGTTTACATCCAAAATGAAGCACCAAAAGATGGTGTGGAGACCAATATGGTCCCTGGTATGAGTGTAATGGAGGAGAGAGAGGCTGCAGGGGAAAGGGAGAAGGACCCCAAATTCATAGAGAGAGAAGTTCTGGCTAATGAAATATATACCAGGAGGAAGTCTCATGTGCCAGTGGGCCAGGGGAACACATTGGAGTCCTCATCAGAAACACCTGGTAGGAATTGGCTGCACTTGTCTCCTCCAGGAGGAAGGATCCATGCACACACAATAATGTTGCAAAAGGTTTCATGACTACACAAGAAACACACTTGTGAAAAGACTTTTCTCATGAACATACACCTATGCACATTCATACACACACAAGCCCTTCCATTTTCCACACAACCAAGGCTCCAAAGGTAGCATGTTGAAAAGGTCACTCAAAGTCCTTCATCTCCTCTACCTAGGGATCACTCCACTGCCGTTAAATATTGTCCTTTTAAATGGTGTACCTTTAAAAGTAGGAAAAGCAACAAACTTGCTTGAGATAGTCCTAATTTGACTGATCATGGTGTGGAGGTTTGAGCTCCACTTTATCTCAGTAAGGGTCGAAGCTGGACATTGCACATGTAATGATGGAACTTGGTGCCCTTCTGACACTGAGAAAACATTATTAATCTGCTCTGGGGAAAAACAATTTTTAAGCACTTAGTATCTAAGACCAGTAGGACGCAATTCAATTTCCAGTTCAATAGATTTGCATAATTAAATTAATGAAAGATATTAAAAGAGTTTAAAAAATGAAATTTAATCAAGAACAGTTTAAAATGCTGGAAATGAGCTAATTAAAAATATTACGTCAAATAAAGGAAAATGAATAAACTAATTACCTGCATTTTTCTATCAAGATCGGCGACCTAGTGAATCTGGACTTTTAGCTCAATACATTTGCGTTCTGCAACTGGACTCAGTGCTGAGCAAGAAGTCACCTGTAATGGGCTCTGTCCTGCTCCTTGTCCTTTACCTTGATATTCCCAAGCATGGAACTGCAGGCAGAAGGGAATTATATTTTAGCTCATTATATTTAAACATGAACTTCATTGGCTGTACCTGAGGTCTGAAAAGCTCTATATCAATACAAACTTTCTTCTACCTCCTTATCATTCTTTCAACTTTTAAGGCAAACCTTAAACCCTACCTCATTGAATAAGCTTTAGTACGTAATATCTACTTATGTGACTCCATGTCAACTTTTATTTGATTGTACTTGTGTAAAATGCCTTGGAATATTTTTCTTATTAAAAGCACTATTTAAGTATAAGTTGTTATTTTCAGATGAGTCAAGCTCACTCTGAGTTTGCATTTGCTTTGTATAATTTCTCCCCAACTACTTCAAATAATTGGAATTATTATCAGTTTTAAAATAAACATAATCTTCTTTGTTATAACATACATAAAAGTTTGATTTGAGGAGAGAACAAACAATTTAACATGTAGGTAGAATGAGTTGCATGTGCCACTCTCATAAAATGCTGATGTAAAGCAAAATGGAACTATGTAGTTAAATATGCAGCTTAGAGCTTATACCTGTTTTAATGAGGGAGAATTAAATGTGTTGTGACTGATTTCAAAGTGAAATCCTTGACATGTGCTCTGCAGACTCCCCCATCCCCCTCCTTCTGGATGTAACCATTCTCCATTTCAGCATTAGAGCGTTCAAAAGCAATTGAGTAACCCTATCTATAAGGCAAATTGTAGTGAAATGGTCATTCTTTATTACAACATGCTGCTTGATGAAGCCTCACGTTTGTCACATCCCTGTGATCACATAGCCTGCCAACACTCATTACCTATAAAAGGAATAACTGTTCAGCAGGTACAACATAACTGTTGGTTTAAGTGGAACCATTCTCTAGTATGCATTCGTCCCTTTGTGTAAAGATAGATTAGAAGCATTAAAAAGGGATATGAACCTCATGTATTTGGTGCAGGTTACATGGTGAATTATCAATGCACTATTTCTTTTTATTGTGGACTGCAATAACAGGATCAGTGAGAAGAGTTAAATGGACCTTTTGCTCTTATTGTGTCCTTGTGAATCAAAGTCCAAAATGAGTAATGGGAAAATGTCCAGTTCTGGCAGGAACAGAGAACCACGTAGACACCAGCTTTTGGAGGGGGATGCAAGAACCAATTGACTGCACTTTCTTCAGAAATGATGGGAAAATCAAGGAGCAAATATCCTTTCAGTCTAAACATCCATGGGCTCCCAAAACAATCACTGCTGGGAAAAAGATACCTGCTTGGATTGTTGCTTGCTGCAGGGATTTAAATTGAAGTTCTCTGTTCTCCTGTAGTCAATTATCTCCAGTTGCCAGCAATAATTTTGGACATCATTGAGGCATCTTCAAGAGTCACTAAGGACCCTCACTATCCGGGACATGCTCTCTTCTCATTACTACCATCAGGGAGGAGGTACAGGAGCCAGAAGACCCACACTCAATGTTTTAGAAATAGCTTCTTCCCCTCCGCCATCAGATTTCTGAATGGTCCATGAACCCATGAACACTACCTCATTATTCCTTTTTTTTGCACTATTTATTTATTTTGTAATTTATAGTAATTTTTATTTCCTTGCACTGCACTGCTGCTGCAAAACAACAAATTTCTCGTCATCTAAGTTATGATAACAAACCTGATTCTGATCCTGATTCGGATCGTGGACCATAAAGGCTGCTGGGAAAGAAAAGCAATGCTTTTGAAGCAGTGCTGCTTGACAGCACCCCAAAGCACTAGCACATTGTGTCATCATAACATGGATTGGCATCTATGATTCTTAACAAGATATATTGCCGATCTAAGCTATCTTGTACTGCAGAAAAAGGCTGGAGAGAGAAGGAAGAACCATCTACAGCAAGCTTCTCTGGCTACACATGAACAAGTTAGTAATCAGCTGTGAGTGGGGCACCTTGTAACTCTCAGGAGAAAAGATGGACGAGGCATGAAGAAGGGAAAAAGAAAAAAGAATTTAATAATATTGAGCCACTCTAAAACAAATTCCAGAACCATTTACATTTCCTTTTCATAAGAGCGCTCCGCCCAGTCAGTAAGAACCTATGTGATTTTTAGGGAAGTATCTGCTCCTTATAAGAACACATTGTACTTTCCAGTCCCTGACACTTATTTTCTTTATGTGCAAATTGTCTTTTAACGATTGCACTCCTGTTCATGAAAAGAGATGCAAGCTAAGCATTTCTACCTACACTCACCCATGGCACTTATTTTTTCTCCATTGAGTTACAGTTATATTTTTATAATGTTATTTATCACAGCTTTCCTCAATGTCTTAACACATTTGTAAGTTTGGGTCATTTTATTTGGTAATCTCTTTACCTGTACGCTTTCTGTTTCTGTAAATGATATAAAGAGAAAGTAGAATGGGAATGTTAATTGTATTTCATACTTGACTAGTCATTTGATTTGCATCTTTAATATGCCTGACATTCTTATATATATTCTCATGACCTTGAACAGTTTAGCTGATTAGAGGTTTAATTTTTGAGTTCTTGTCCACGATGCCAGCTGCCAGTTCACCCCAGGAGATTGTAAGTATATTATTTGTGATTCACAGTGAACAGGTTATTATGCTACAGGGGAAGACGCGATCAATTAACTCCAACATCTCAGGCACTTCACAAGTTTTGAAACAATGGGAATAATTCATCAGAATATTGAGGGAATCAAAATCAGAATCAGGTTTATTATCACTGACATATGTTGTGAAATTTGTTGTTTTGCGGCAGCAGTAAAGTGCAAGACATAGAAATTACCATAAGTTACAAAAATAAATAAATATTGCAAAAGAGGAATAACGAGGTAATGTTCATGGGTTCATGGACCATTCAAAAATCTGATAGCGGAGGGGAAGAAGTTGTTCCTAAAATGCTGAGTGTGGGTCTTCAGGCTCTTGTACCTCCTTGCCAATGGAAATAATAATGGTAGAATCAAGGGTATGGGGATAGTGCAGGAAAATGGCACTGAGATAGAAGAATAGCCATGACCTTGATGAACGGTGAAGCAGACGTGAAGGGCTAGATGACCTTCTCCTGCTCCTATTTCTATGTTCTTACGAATGGTGGTTGTAACAGGACATTGTTTTTTCGTCTGGAATGGCTAAGGCCCCACTTTAATCCAGTTCAGCTGGCAGGAATAGCATGGACGGGTGGATAAAATGCTTGGTGGGCACATTTGTCTGTGTTTCATTGACATTCTGACAGCCAACCTTTAGAGACCATAGGTCCCACTCAGAACAAGGATGAGGGGGCCTCCCAAAAATTTTAAAGTAGACTTGCGATTTTGTCATTTGAACCTTGGCGTGATCCTTACATGACTGTAGCAGTGTTGCTTAATGCCTGCTCACTGCCTTAATGGGTCAGGTAAATTTTAGACTGAAGCTTTCTTGTAAGATTTGTTTGAAGAGGAGCAGGCACTGGCAGACCAATTTTTACTGCCCCTCCTTTGAGTGCCATCACCTCCAGAATCTCCCCTTGAGTGCTTGACACTTGCCAGAGCTTATTCCATATATTCCCCAGTGATGGACTCCTGTGGCCACAAAACTTACTTCTGCATGAAAAATAAAGTAAAACATCTCAGAGAGTTTAAGTTGTCTTTTAGTTACTGATGTTCTTGGCCCTTTAAAAATGACCATCGGCTGTTGGTGAGATGCTACACATGTGCCTGCTAGGAGCAGGGGTGTCGGTTTTACCTCAACAGGGCAGCCCTGGGAAGTTATGTGAATTGACCCTGGTCTATACCTGTATCCCTTGCTTTGAACTGTAAGGTTCAGAGGAAGTGCTCATTCTCAGAACCCATGAAGCAAGAGTCCAGAACAATATCAAGGTTCCCCATGCTTTTCCAGATACCACAAGATCTGGGGAAAATATTACATCTCTGTTCAATGTGCCTGGATGTTGCTAATTGATCCCAAGTGTGAATCAGATTTTGCTGCAGCTACTTTTATTTGTACATGGCTTAATATTAAGTCAACACTAGATTTTTGATCCTTTTTTTTCTTCTGGGATTGAAGGTGACTTGCTTCCACTTTAATTCTGTTGGTTCTGAGGTAATTGGTGAGGCCAATATAGGAACTATAGACTCTGCCACAGGTGGGGCAGGAGGTGCCTGACAGGGCGGCCAGGTGGAAACATCGACAATTCCTTTCCTGCCACAGATGCTGCTGAGTTCCTCCAGCAGTTTGTTTATCGCTCCACGTTCAGGGGATAGCTGCTTTACTTTCCACCCTTATATTAGGGAGTGGTATGACTTGATGGATGATAGTTGTCAGGATAAAAGAGCCTTCTCAATGTAAGGCGTCATCTCAGTGATTAATGAATTGATAAACTCTTGCTTTTATCTGTTAATTTGCAATAGCCTAGACACTTTGATCTGAGTGAGGTTTTGGCATTCCACATCACAGTGCTAAATCCCTAATAGGGAGGCTTGAGACAGCGTTGCCTCACAGTCTACTAGTGTTGCTTGATAAGAGCTGGTGTGTAATCTATGCAGCAATGGATCAGCTCCTGGGATTAAATACAAATTGCAATGGATACAAAATATTCCTTGTGGTGCATTCCATCTGTGTATCACCTCATGAACACAATGGCTCTGACAAAGCATTTTCAAGCTGAAATGTTGGCTTTGTTTCTCTTCCCACAGATGCAGCCTGACGTGCTGAGTATTTCCAGCATTTTTGTTTTTATTTTAGATTTCCACCATCTACATTTTTGTTTGATTTTTGGCGCTTTGTTTGATATCCTTTGACCTATTGTTATTTATGAACCAACATTCCAACTTTTAATGTGTTTTATTGGGGAATAAATGGAGCTCCAAAATGTAATGGGATATGATCATCATGGTTGATGTGAGTGTGACTGTGGGTGCATATTTGCTGCTTTGTTGCCTCATGTAGCAGTCCAGTTTTGAGATGATTGTTTCAAAGACAGTTCAAGGTATTTAAACACAACATGCTCTTCTCCAGAGGTCTGGGCCTTTGGCACCCTCACTTGCAAACATCCACCTTACATCCGTCTGAATTGGGAAGGAGGGAACTCGTGTTGTAGGGGGTCTCCAACTCTATCTCCCACATTATATGATTTTTTTTATTTCAAAAATAAATTTTATTTGCCAAAAGTATCTACAAGAAATAAAAGAAAATGGTACATAGCTATTTTGACATTTGTTGTGTTGTTCAGTCTATACAGTCACAGTTTCATCGGTTCCATACATTGATAATGTTAACAATGTACAGAGCACCTTTACCACTCATGTGGCCTCCTGGGACGATATAAACTTCAATTGTTTATAAAGCTTCTCTGCTGGGCTTAGCACCTCAATGTCCATTGGCAGAAGGACTCGAGATTGCAGTCCTTTTTCCACAAAACCTTATCTTTGGCTGCACCAAGATTCAGTGCCGGTTGGCAGCTTCTCGTTGTACTGTAAGAGCAACAAGTTTCAGGCAGCCCAAAGAGTGTCTTTCACTGAGCTGAAGATCGTCCAGCAGCACTTGATGCTGGTCTCAGTGAGCGAGCCTGGGAACTGCCCAAGGAGTGAGTCTTCTGTTATGCAGCTGCTGCAGATGATCCTCGACAACCTTGCATCCTTCTCTGGACCTTCTATGTAAATGCACAGTCCACAGGTGGGTGACTGTCTCATCCTCATTGCAGCCATCATGAGGGCTGCATGCAATGCAGTGAGATACCAATTGTACCAAAATGATCTGACAGGGAGGGCCCCTCTCACTGCCATCCAAGTGAGGTCTTGATGATTGTTGGTGCGTTCTAATGAAGAGGCATTCTGCCAGTCTACTCGGAACCAACCCACAGGATCCATTGTGTCTTTGTTTTCCTGAAAGAACTTTTCCACGAAGGACAGGTAGTGCGGCAATGTTCAACCGACTGGGACATTGTGTGACAGTGGGACTGGGCCTAGCCTTCACAACACCAGAGACAGGGTGTGACATCCATAGTGACACTTGGTGCCAGTTAACTTTGGCTTCAACCAGACACAATGTTGGCCATCAGGATGAAGGCATTGTTGGGTATGCTTTTGCCCCCATTGTCCGGGGACTTGTGCTTTGCGACCCATCAGGGAAGAAATCATAAGGAAGCTCCGACAAGTAGTGGAGAACTGGAGGTCTAGAGTGAATGAGAAGCTTTAAGAAATTAGCATTAGTAAGGAATTAGACTTGGACAAATCAATAGGACTGAAAGATAAAAACCTCCAGGACCTGACGACCTGCATCCTTGTGCTTTGAAAATAATGGCATATGGAGTGTAGTCATTTTCCAGAATTCTGTAGATTCTAGAATGGTTCCCAAAGATTGGAAGGTAGCTCATCTAATTCCACTTTTTAAGAAGGAAGAGAGAAAACAAGGAATTATGGACTAGATGGCCTGACATCAGCAGTAGAGAAAATACTGGGATATATTATCAATGGCATGGTAACAAGGAGCTGGATAACAGGATACCCGGAAAATAAAGATAGGACGGGGCAGAATCAACGTGGAATAATAAAAAGGAAATTGTGTTTGTCAGAACTTTTTTTTGAAGATGTGACTAACAGAATAAAGAAGGTCAACCAATTGATGTGGTATCTTTAAACTTTTAGAAGGCCTTTGATAATGCACCACCTAAGAGATTATTAAACAAAATTGGAGCACACTGCATTGGAGGTAAGATATTGGTTTGGACTGAGGCTGGTACAGTGCACAGCAGATAGTGTTTTGCTGTAGTGTCAGAAATCTGGGTTCAATCCTAACATCCAATGGTGTCTGTGTGGAGTTTGCATGTTCTCCCTGGGATTGTCTGGGCTTCCTCTGGCTGCTTCAGTTTTCTCCCACATCCAGAAGGCACGCTGGTAAATTAATTGGCTGCTGTAAGTTGCCCCCAGTATTGGTGAATTGTAAGGGAATAGGGGGGAGTTGATGGGCATGTGAGAGAGAATAGGTTATAGGAATGTAAGGGGGAGGAAATGGGATTGATGGTCAGTATAGACAGTGGGCCAAATGACCTCCTTCTGTGTCATAAAAAAGTGAGAAATATGCTTAACACACAGAAAACAGAGAGTATATATACTTCAGTATAACAGATAGCATATATACTTATGTATGTATACATGTAGACCCACCATGTCACTGCGTACTCTTTAACATTATACCATTCAGCTAATACTGTCTTCTGTGTCCTTCCTGCCATAAGCAAACACTCCATACCTCTCTGCATTAATTGGATCTGCTAGCTTTCATCAATTTCACTTTTTCACTTTACACAATTATTATGATTGGTTTAGATGGGGGGATCAAGTGTAGTATATCCAATGTTGCTGATGATACAAGGCTAGGGGGCAGTATAGGCTGTGTTTGTCCTTTCTGAACATAAGCTCCTCTTCTTCTTGCCTGGGAGCTTTGGCCACCACCATTCTTGCCCTGGATCCTCACCCAAGAAGGTTGTTGACCCATTAACAATTGGAGGTTAGTGATCTCTTCTCATACCCTTTACCTTTCCCAAACGCAAATGCGCTCAAAGGGGCTTCCAGCAAACTCCCACACAGTGCATTCTAGAGCATAATATTCATGTGTAATTCCTTTTCCTATTGTTCTCCCTTGTTCTTTAAGCTGTTCCATAAATCTGTCTTCTTCAGTTTCTGACCCTCCTGCCACAGGAAATGGTTTTATTATATTCACCCTGTTAAATTCATTCATATTTGAATCGTATTAAATTTTCTCTTAATGTTGACTGTTCTTTAGCGAATAACAACAACTTCTGCAGTCTTTCTACACAACTGAAGCCCTTAATATCTGGGACCTTTCCAACTCTTCTCTTCTGCACCCTCTCCACGGTGTTATACGCACTCCCTGCATTGTGGTTCCCAACTGGGCCCTGGCTCGTGTTTTACAAAGGCTTAGCATGACTTCCTTGTGTTTGTACTCTAAACTTTTATTTATAAACTCTGAGTCCTGTACGTCTTTTTAACAGGGTGTCAGCTTGTCTTGCCTCCTTACTGACTTGTGTATGTAGGCTCCCTTGTGTCACTGCATACTCTTAAACATTAAACCATTCGGCTTACACTGTCTCCCTTATCCTTGCTGCCATAATCAATCACTCCATACTTCTCTGTATTATTGGAATCTGTATTATTGGAATCTGCTAGCTGTTGTCAATTTCACCGTTCTCATTCCATAGCATTCTCTGGTGCTGAAAATTAACATTACCTTTTATATACTAGCAGACTGTGTGTGGTAGTCTTCTAGGCAGTTACTGGGAACTGCTGAGGTATAGGATGCTGATTTGTAAAAACTTCTGGCTAATTCATAATCTGTCATCTCATCATGTGAAAGTACTTCTGCACGACCTGTCCGAAGACTATGATAGCCGGCATCTGGTACTGTGTGCAGAGTAAACCTCTTGACAGTCTCTGTTACAAGATGATTTATTTGCACAGAGGTTGGTGGCTATCTGGAACCAGCTGCCAGGGGAAGTGGAAAAGGCAGGTACAATTACAATGTTTACAGGACATTTGGACAGGTACGTGGGTAGGAAAGGTTTAGATATGGATATGGGCCAAATACAGGCAAATGGAACTAGCTCAGTCCTTGGTCGGCATGGATGAGTTGGGCCAGAGGGCCTGTTTCTGTGCTGTATTACTCTATGACTCTGTGACTTCAGGAGGAGAAGCCACAGACTGAAGAACATAGTGTCATTATGTAGCTTGCTGACATTAAAATCTCTAAGGTGCTGTGCAACATATTTGGGCAAAGTGGAACTTGGCTACTTGGTCCACTTGGTCCATGGCAGGGTTAACTCTCCACCTGAACATCCTCTCACCCCTCTCCTTCCAATCCTATCAACACAATCTTCCATTTCTTTCCTCCGAGCTTCCCCTTAAGTAGATCCATACCAAGTGTGTGGAAGGGGTCGGTATACCAACTCCCACCTCGAACGTAATGTGAGGTTATGGACGCGCATGCACACACTCTTCTCATGGTGACCAGGGCACACACATGAGTGCCTATGAGAGTCAGCAATATTAAATTCCTGCACACACTGTACTGATATGTTCCACTTCAACCACCCCATTCAGCAATGATTTCCACATTGCAACTACACACTGGGTGAGCAGGTTTCTCCTGGTAAATTAAAATTGGTTTATTATTGTCACATGTACCGAGACAGTGAAAAACTTTGTTTTACACGCCATCCATGCAGATCATTTCATTACAACAGTGCATTGAAGTAGTACAAGGGAAAACAATAAAAGAATGCAGAATAAAGTGTTACAGTTGCAGAGAAAATGCAGTGCAGGCAGACATTTAGGTGTAAGCCATAACAAGGGAGATTATGAGGTCAAGAGTCCATTTTATTGTACTAGGGGACCGTTCAATAGTCATATAACAGCAAGATAGAAGCGAAGGGCTAGCTCCTGACTTCCCCATTGGATTTATTGGTGGATCTCTTAGATTTATGGGTTTTTATTTTTTTGTCACCCCACAAGAAACAAAAAATGGTTTTATGTCATTAAATCCTATAATCTTAAATCTTGTTATTAAATTATCCCAGGCTGATTAAACTAACAGAACAGATTGATGTTCTCATGCTTTTCAGAGAAAGCAGCATTGAATCTGTCAACCCCTCCCCACATTCCAAGTGTTGTTCTTTACGATCACTTCAGTGACCATTCTTGGCTCAGCCACACAACTCTTTGTTCAAGGGGCTGGATTTCCCTGGAATACAAACAGAAAATGCTGAAAAGCTCTGCAGGTCAGGCAGCATCTGTGGAAAGAGAAATAGTTAATGCTTCAGGTCTAAGATCCTTCATCAGAAATGAGAAAGGGAGCAACAAATTAGTCTAGATAATAGAGAAGGTGGGGAAGAGCGACAGGTGGAATGAAGGGACTTTCTCTGAGAGGGTGAAATAATGTGCACTTCCTTTTGTTTTCATTTGTGTATTCTGACCTGCTGGGGGAATCCTAGTACAATGTTCCACAGACTTTACAACATTAGCAACACATCCCACAGTCAAAAGAGCTTATCTGCCTCTTGAGGAACAATATTTAATCCTATCAGTGAAACTCCCTTTGTTAAAGTCAAAGTCTAGTTTATCATCACATGCACAAGTACATGTATAAACAGGTGCAATGAAAAACTTGCAGCAGCATCACAGACACGTCACAAGATGACAAGATCACAAGACAAGGGAGCAGAAGTAGGCCATTCGGCCCATCGAGTCTGCTCCAAAGAAAAGGGGAAAAAGGAAAAAGAAATGAGAAATGGGGGGAGGGGGAGAAGTCTGCTCCATGAGCAAAAAAAAAACTATTCTAACCCCAATTTCCGGCCTTATCACCATATCCCTTGATACCTTGACTAATTATATATCTATCTATCTCCTCCTTAAACGTCTCCAATGATCTAGCCTTCACTGCTGTACGTGGCAAGGAATTCCATAAATTCACTACCCTCTGGCTGAAGAAATTTCTCCTCATCTCTGTTTTAAACCTGTACCCTCTAATTCTAAGATTGTGCCCTTTGGTCCTGGACTCACCCACCAAGGGAAACAGCTTGGCCACATCTACTCTGTCCAGTCCTTTCAACATCTTAAATGTTTCTATGATGTCCCCTCTCATTCTTCTGTACTCCAGTGAGTACAGCCCAAGAGCTGACAAATGCTCATCACATGTAAGCCCTTTCATTTCGGGAATCATCCTCGTAAATCTCCTCTGAACCCTCTCCAACATCAGCACATCCTTCCTAAGATATGTGGCCCAAAACTGTACAGAGTATTCCAAATGAGGCCTCACTAGTGCCCCGTAGAGCCTCATCAACACTTCCTTACTTTTATACACTATACCTCTCGAAATGAATGCCGACATAGCATTCGCTTTCCTTACAATCGATCCGACCTGGTAGTTAACTTTTAGGGTATCCTGTACGAGTACCCCCAAGTCCCTTTGTACTTCTGTACTTTGAATTTTATCCCCTTCTAGATAATAATCTGCCCATTTATTTCTGTTTCCAAAGTGTCCAACTGCACATTTCTCAACATTGAATTTCATCTGCCATTTCTTTGCCCGTTCTCCTAAACTGTCTAGGTCTCTCTGCAACCTTCCTGTCTCCTCAATACTCTCTACTCCTCCACCTGTCTTGGTGTCATCCACAAACTTAGCCACAAGACCATTTACTCCATCATCCAAATCGTTAATGTACAGGGTAAAAAGAAGCGGCCCCAACACCGACCCCTGTGGAACACCACTAGTAACCGGTAGCCAATCAGAACAGGATCCTTTTATTCCCACCCTTTGCTTTCTGCCAATCAACCAATGCTCCACCCATTCTGTTATCCTACCTGTAATTCCATGACCTCTCATCTTATTAATCAGTCTCTTGTGTAGCACCTTGTCGAAAGCCTTTTGAAAGTCTAAATACACAACATCTACCGCCTCTCCCTTATCCATCCTCCACATAGCATCAGAGACACAACATTCACAAGAAAAGCACAAATTAAACATAAATTATACAGAATTTTTACAAGACAGAACACAATTAGAACAATAAAAAGCCCATTGTAGTGCAAAGTGGTCATAGTGTTGCTATACTGAGGTAGTGATTAGGGTTGTGCAGGTTGGTTCAAGAACCAAATGGTTGAAAAGAAGTAGCTGTCCTTGAACCTGGTTGTGTGGGACTTCAGGCTTCTGTACCTCCTGCCCAATGGTGGCTGCGAGAAGGTGGCACGGTCCAGATGGTGGGGATCTTTGATGATAGATGTTGCCTCCTTATGGCAGTGCCTCCTGTAGATACTACCGATGGCGGGGAGGGATGTGCCCCTAATGTATTCTGCTGAGTCCACTACACTCTGCAGCTTCTTACATTCCTGCGCATTCAAATTGCCATAGCAGACCATGATGCAACCAGTCAGGATACTTTCAACAGTACATCTGTAGAAGTTTCTTAGAGTGTTTGGTGACAAACAGAACCTCCTTAATCTTTTAAGAAAGTAAAGACATTGGCGTGCCTTCCTTGTGATTGCATCTATGTGCTGGGCCCAGGATGGGTCGTCCGATATGTTAAGAACCAAGAACTTAAAGGAATTTAAAAGGAATTGTTCTACTCATTGTCCTTTGCTACTTAGATTAACTTGTTTTTCTCCTTCTCAGTTCTGACAAAGGGTCGCAGATCTGAAACATTAACCATTGCTCTTTCCGTGGATGCTGCCTGATCTCCTGAGGTTTTCCAGTATTTTCTTTTTTTAATTTCAGATTTCCAGCAAGTGCAGTTTTTTAAAATTCGGATTCCTCTGGATCTAACTGCTAACCAAACTTGCCTATCTGCCTTCCTGCACTGATCCGATCTGGATTTGGAGGGCCAGCTGAGTTGACCCTCCATTACTGTGAGCCATCCGACCAAGGGGAGTGGCTACACGTGCCAATAGGACCTCAGTCCTAAGACCAGGCTCCTAGTACATTGTGATACCTTCTGACAGAACTTCACTGTCAAAGACTTTTGAGCTATTTTTGAACTGTTAATCTAAGACATTTAAAAACAGTTTCAATAGGCTTAAACAACTAAAAATAATTGAGAAATAAAATATGTTGAGTTCGACACACTTTTGAGTCCTAGAAGTGAATAAAAATAATCAAAATAACATAATATGAAGAAAATAAAAAAAATCACTTTGGAAGGACAAACTTCAGGGCAGAGTACAGGGTAAACGGCAAGGTACTTGGCAGTGTGGAGGAGCAGAGGGATCTGGGGGTTCATATTCACAGTTCGTTGAAAGTTGCCTCACAGGTGGAAAGAGCAGTTAAGAAGGCCAATGGGATGTTGGCTTTCATAAGTCGCGGGATTGAGTTTAAGAGCCGCGAGGTTATGATGCAGCTTTACAAAACTCTAGTTAGGCCACATTTAGAGTACTGTGTTCAGTTCTGGTCGCCTCATTATAGGAAGGATGTGGAGGCATTGGAGAGGGTGCAGAGGAGATTTACCAGGATGCTGCCTGGATTGGAGGGTATTGAATATGAGGAGAGGCTTAAAGTGCTAGGGCTTTATTCACTGGAAAGGAGGAGGATGAGAGGAGACATGATAGAGGTATATAAAATATTGAGAGGAATAGATAGAGTAGACAGTCAGCGCCTCCTTCCCAGGGCACCAATGCTCAAGACGAGAGGTCATGGCTTTAAGGTTATGGGTGGGAGGTTCAGGGGAGATGTCAGAGGGAGGTTTTTCAGCCAGAGAGTGGTTGGTGCATGGAATGCACTGCCTGGGGTGGTGGCGGAGGCAGATACATTGAACAGGTTCAAGAGCTTGTTGGATAGGCATATGGAGGAAAGTGAGATAGAGGGATATGCGGGAGGAAGGGGTTAGGTAGTGTGAGGGTGGTCTGATGGATGGCACGACACGGTGGGCCGAAGGGCCTGTTTTGTGCTGTATGGTTCTATGGTTCTATGGTTCACACTTTTCTTCATATAGCACATTGATAATCCAAGTGAACTGAATGGACATGTGCTTCTTAAGCCAACCACCTCTGGTATAAAGCTCAGGCGCCAGGTGCAAGGTGCATTTGGTTCCTTGGCTTGGTAGATTTATGCTTTATTGCTGAACTCACTGCTGAGCCCGGAGGGGGAAAAAGAGGTCAGCATTTGACCTCAAGCTTGTCTTATTCACATATTTCAATACGAAGGTGAAGAAATCAGAGATTAATTAACCAGCAAAGTGGATGGCGTGGTAATTCTCTCTGAGCATGATCCAGCTCAATACATTTGAAACTTCTGTCTAAATGGCTCTATCTTTAAATCTCCCATGCACTATACCTCCTGTACATCCCTCTTTAACCCAAGTCTGGCATGACTTCAGCTATCTAACTACCCCTCGCTAGATTTCATTCCCAAACTTCCACTTCTTCACCTGAAGAGGGCTGATAAAGATTTGGTTTAGTACCTCATATGAAAGACGGCAACTGCCCAAGTGAAACACTGGCTTAGAACTGTGCTGATGTATCAGGCATTCAGCAGATGTATTTCTCAAGGCCTGGAGATGGGATTGAATCCAAATGCTGGTGACTCAGGTGAAGGTTTTACCACTGCACCAATAGAATTCTGATCTACCTTTAAAACTACTTCAAAGCATCTCTTTCTATCTCTTGTAATCTCTGCTTTGGCTTGGCATCTGTTCCTTTTTGTGCCTTTGCGAAATCCACCTAGACATTTATCTACATTAAAGGCATTGTTGTGTTTAAACTGACTTCTGTTTGTTATAAAATGAGGGACTGAATTTATGCCAATCTGATAGAACAATTGGATTCAGCACCTTTATGAAATAATGAATATTTACTATCTTACCACACAGAAATAAACCAGCTGCCCTTTGTTAGCAAATGTGACATTCCTTTCTGTTGACAGAGTGAGCTATCCCCATGTCTCACGTCCACAGAGGAACAAAAGATTTAGAAGCTGAAGTAAGCCACACACTCCATGACCCCTGCTTCTCGGGAAGGTGGGACCTGTACAGAGAGGACGGGTTACACCCGAACCAGAAGGGGGCCAATATCCTTGTGGCGAGATTTGCTAGGGTGGTTCGGGAGGGTTTAAACTAGTTTGTGAGGGGGAAGGGAATCGGAGGAGTAGGTCAGAGGAAGAAGGGAATGGGGAAAAGTTAGATCAAACAGGTAGAGAGGCTTTGGGGAAGGAGAAGCAGAATACAGGCTATAAAAGTAGTAAGGTAGATGGACTGAAATGTGTTTACTTAAATGCAAGAAGTGTCAGGAATAAGGGGGATGAGCTGAGGGCTTGGATAAGTATGGGGGACTATGATATCGTGGCTATTACTGAGACGTGGCTGATGTCAGGAGAGGAGTGGATATTGAATATTCCTGGTTTTCGGTGTTTTAAGAGGGATAGGGAAGGGGGGAGAAGAGGTGGAGGGGTGGCGACACTGGTCAGAGACACTGTTATGGCTGTGGAAAAGATGGATGTTGTAGAAGGATCATCTCTAGAGTCTGTATGGGTGGAATTAAGGAACAAGAAAGGAGCAGTTACTCTACTAGGAGTATTCTATAGGCCCCCCGGTAGCAGTAGAGATATAGAGGAGCAGATCGGCAGGCAGTGTTTGGAGAGAAGCAGAAATAACAGGGTTGTTATAATGAGAGACTTCAACTTCCCAAATATAGACTGGAACCTGCTTAGTGCCAAAGGTTTAGATGGGACTGAATTTGTTAAGTGTGTCCAGGAGGGATTCCTGACGCAGTATGTTGACAGGCCGACTAGAGGGAATGCCATGTTAGATCTAGTTTTAGGAAATGAACTGGGACAGGTGAAGGATCTATTGGTGGGTGAGCATTTGGGGGACAGTGACCATTGCTCCATAACCTTTAAAATTGTCATGGACAGGGACAGGTGCAGTGAGGACAAGAGGTTTTTCAACTGGGGAAGGGCTAACTACGAGGCTATAAGGAGAGAACTTGGGAGTGTAAATTGGGATGTCCTTTTTGAAGGAAAATGTACCATGGAGATGTGGTTGATGTTCAGGGATCTTATGCAGGATGTTAGGGATAAATATGACCCGGTGAGGCAGAGAAGGAATGGCAGGGTGAAGGAACCGTGGGTTACGAGAGAGGTGGAACGACTTGTTAGGGAGAAGAAGGTAGCGTAGGTGAGGTATAAGCAGCAAGGTTCAGACAGGGCCCGTGAAGAATATAGGGTAGCAAGGAAGGAACTTAAGAAAGGGCTGAGGAGAGCTAGAAGGGGACATGAAAAGGCTTTGGCCAGTAGGGTTAAGGAAAATCCCAAGGCCTTTTTCAAGTACGTGAAGGGTAGGAGGATGGCTAGGGTGAAGGTAGGTCCGATTAAGGACAAAGGTGGGAGAATTTGCCTGGAGGTGGCGGAAGTGGGAGAAGTTCTCAGTGAGTACTTCTCTTCGGTATTCACCAGGGAGAGGGGTCTTGATGATGCGGAGGGGAGTGCTGGTAGGGGTAATGTTCTCGAGGTTGTTGATATCAAGAGAGAGGATGTGTTGAAGTTGTTAAATAATATTAAGACAGATAAACCTCCGGGGCCTGATGGGATTTTCCCCAGGCTGCTTCGAGAGGCTAGGGAGGAGATTGCTGAACCGCTGGTAAGGATCTTTGAGTCCTCGTTGTCTACGGGGGTGGTGCCGGAGGATTGGAAGGTTGCGAATGTTGTCCCCTTGTTCAAAAAAGGTAATAGGGATAGGCCAGGGAATTATAGACCGGTGAGTCTCACGTCTGTGGTGGGTAAGCTGTTAGAAAGGATTCTAAGGGATAGGATTTATGAACACCTTGAGAATCATGGACTGATTAGGGACAGCCAGCATGGCTTTGTGAAGGGAAGATCTTGCCTCACAAGCCTGATAGAGTTCTTTGAGGAGGTGACCAGGAAGATTGATGAGGGCAGTGCGGTGGATGTGGTTTACATGGATTTTAGTAAGGCGTTTGATAAGGTTGCTCATGGTAGGCTTCTTCAGAAGGTCAGAGGCCAAGAGATCCAAGGAAGCTTGGCTGTGTGGATTAGGAATTGGCTTGCATGTAGAAAGCAGAGGGTTGTGGTGGAAGGAGTGCCCTCGGATTGGAAGGCAGTGACTAGTGGTGTCCCGCAGGGATCGGTTCTGGGACCTCTGCTTTTTGTGGTATTTATAGATGACTTAGATGAGGGGGTGGAGGGCTGGGTTAGTAAGTTTGCGGACGACACTAAGATAGGCGGTGTTGTGGATAGTGTGGAGGGCTTTCAGAGCTTACAGAGGGATATTGATAGGATGCAGAGCTGGGCTGACAAGTGGCAGATGGAGTTCAATCCGGAGAAGTGTGAGGTGGTACACTTTGGAAGGACAAACTCCAGGGCAGAGTACTGGGTGAATGGCAAGGTACTTGGCAGTGTGGAGGAGCAGAGGGATCTGGGGGTTCATATTCACAGTTCATTGAAAGTTGCCTCACAGGTGGAAAGAGCAGTTAAGAAGGCCAATGGGATGTTGGCTTTCATAAATCGCGGGATTGAGTTTAAGAGCCGCGAGGTGATGATGCAGCTTTACAGAACTCTAGTTAGGCCACACTTAGAGTACTGTGTTCAGTTCTGGTCGCCTCATTATAGGAAGGATGTGGAGGCATTGGAGAGGGTGCAGAGGAGATTTACCAGGATGCTGCCTGGATTGGAGAGTATTGAATATGAGGAGAGGCTTAAGGTGCTAGGGCTTTATTCACTGGAAAGGAGGAGGATGAGAGGAGACATGATAGAGGTATATAAAATATTGAGAGGAATAGATAGAGTAGACAGTCAGCGCCTCCTTCCCAGGGCACCAATGCTCAAGACGAGAGGTCATGGCTTTAAGGTTATGGGTGGGAAGTTCAGGGGAGATGTCAGAGGGAGGTTTTTCAGCCAGAGAGTGGTTGGTGCATGGAATGCACTGCCTGGGGTGGTGGCGGAGGCAGATACATTGAACAGGTTCAAGAGCTTGTTGGATAGGCATATGGAGGAATGTGAGATAGAGGGATATGCGGGAGGAAGGGGTTAGGTAGTGTGAGGGTGGTCTGATGAATGGCACAACATGGTGGGCCGAAGGGCCTGTTTTGTGCTGTATGGTTCTATGGTTCTATGTGTGCACTGCACACCAAATTTCTGAGTAAAGGAGCTTCTCCTTCTCCTGGTCCAAAATGGCCAATTGTGTTCCGAAACTGCCTCCCCACCCCAATTCCAGCTTATTTAGCCAGAGGGAATTTTCCCATTCCAGGGTGGAGATAGCACTCCTTCTGTGGGCTAAATCTGCGGGAACCTTGATCCGTGTGGAAACCGGTCTGGAAATGTTGTCAGATCCTGCTTTTACTAGCCTTCAGAAGTGCTTGTTTAAAAACAATCTTGAAAAGGGAATAGGAGGGTGGATGCAAGCAGTCTTTGAAGGGTCACAGCTCATTATGAAAGGGTGGTGGACTAATTATTTGTCATTGCACAGTAAAGACATGAGGAACATCTTTACTTTCTAGACCAGAAGATCCAGGCACTGACAGGGATTTAACAGACCATCTCACATGTGTTTTCCCACCAATTAGGGCAGCACAGAGAAGCAGCTAATAGAGCTGCTGCCTTACAGCTCCAATGAACCGAGTTCAATCCTGACCTCCAGTACTGTCTGTGTGGAGTTTGTGACTGTGTGATATTCCTCCAGGTGAACATGGAACATACAACAGTACAGCACAGGAACAGACCCTTCAGCCCATGATGTTGTGCCGAACTAATTAAACCAGTAATAAACACCTAACTAAACTAGAGCAACACATACGAAATGCTGGAGGAACTCAGTGGGTCAGGCAGCATCTATGGAGGGAAATGAACAGTCGACGTTTCGGGTCAAGACCATTCATCAGGCTCGGCCCGAAATGTCGACTATTCATTTCCCTCCATAGATGCTGCCTGACCCGCTGAGTTCCTCCAGCATCTTGTGTGTGTTGTTTCAGATTTCCAGCATCTGCAGTCTCTCTTGTGCCTCACTAAGCTAATCCCTTCTGCCTACACAATGTCCTCATCCCTCTATTCTCTGTACATTCAGGTGTTTTTCCAATAGCCTCTTAAATGTCTCTGTCATATTTACCTCCACTACCACCCCTGGCACACATTCCAGGTACCCACCACTCTCTGTGTAAAAAACTTGCTGTGCACATCTCCTTTGAACTTACTCCCCCTCAACTTAAATGCATCCCTCTGGTATTAGACAGGTGCTCCAGTTTTTTCCCACATCCCAAAGACAAGCAGATTGATAGGTAAATTGGCCACTGTAAATTACCCTCAGTGTGCAGATGAGTGGTAGAATCTGATGGGAATGTGGGAAGAGTAAAATAGAATTAGTGTATTGGGTATTTAATAGTCAGAGTGGACTTGGTGGGCTGAAGGGCCTGTTTCTGTACTGTATGACCATGAGAGATCAGTCATTATGCTTTCTCCATCCCGAATGAATCAATCCTAAAGAACCAGTTCAAAAATCTTAATAGAGCACAACCCTTTTGTGGACAGATACCTTGATAGTAGAGGCCCTTCACTATTTTACAGGTATTTAATTCCTTTTAGGAATTAGTCTAGACCCTCAAATAGCTGTTGCAGTAAACAATTTGCTGGAGAAATGTAGGGGTCAAGCCGTATCTGTGGGGGAAAGGAATTGATGCAGGATTTCGACCCAAAACGTCGACAACTCCTTTCCCCCCACAGATGCTGCTTGACCTGTTGAGTTGGTCCAGCAGATTGCTTGTTGCTCCAGATTCCAGCATCTGCAGCCTTGTGTCCTCAAATACCTGTTGTTTTCTTCTGGTTCAGAGTGATAGTGAGGTCCATTACATCTGTCACCTTTCTGTGAACAGCTGTGAAACATTCATCAAACTATTGGAACATGCAGCTCCATTTGGCCACCCACGCTGCAAACAAACATTCACAGAGTGGGAAATTCAGTTAAAGTATATCGAAAAGCTGATGTGAAAACAATAGCTACCTGAGAGGGAACAGACATCTATTTTAGTGGCTCGGATGACACAGCAAACAGAGAGGGAAAAAAACAACTCAAGGTGATGTCAAAGCTTCGAAATCCATATATTTTTATGAATATACATATATTATATGTATGTAAATATATACATATAGTTTATGTATTTAAGACATGTCACAGCAGAATATCAGTGTACACCATTGATTAACAAGTGATTTTCATAGTGGAGATTTGGTCACTACAAAAATATGGCCTTTTCAGTTCATGAAAGTGCTCAACTTGCACAAGCTGGTAGGTTGTTTGGCTCAATATAATGCTAACAGTAGTGCTTGGAACTGCAGTATTTAAGGAATCTGCTGGTTTTAAAATGAGCCTTTCACAACAAAGACATCTAACATCCCTGATAAGTGTGATATGGCATCTAAACTCCCAGTGATGATGGAGGTATTGAAGCAGTAAACCTTAGTCTGACCTCTTGGTCACATTCTTATTGATGTCTTGCATTGAATAGCTTCCTGCCTACAATCATTGGCATCTTAAGGATGCCCACATGAACCACCTCTTTCAGAGCACTGAAGATAACATTCTAACAGCTTTGTGAGCTTGTTGTTAGAAAGCTGACAACATTCCTAATGGTGGGGGAGGCTCCCAAATATGACCATCCTGGTTTTGGAGGTTGAGATTCATTTCAATAAAGTCCACGGTGTGGGCTCTGATGCCCAGTGTAATTGGACCTGCAGACAGCTAGTCTGTCTATGTTTGGTTAACTGCAAATTGCAAGCACCATCTCAGCATTCCTTGTTCTTGTTCCAACTTGTGGAGGTGAATGAACAGGTAGAGGGGACAGGGGAAATTTCAGCATTATTTAGTCATTTCAATTTACTTTGTTAGGTTATAACTGAGTAAGCAGTTAGTCCTAATGATAATCTCTTTTCAAGTCAGGAAGACTGTAGTGACAGTTGAAGTTTATCCTCCAAACAACGTTCATCATATTTAGTTAAAATTTCTCATTTGGAAAGATTGTTAATGTTGACGAGTATTCTCAGATAAGCCAGCAGGCCCAATTTCCAAGAAGAGAATCCAGTTAAGAAAAATGCCACATTTTCACTGGACACTATCATAGCATGTTTTGCCAGACTGACAGACTGAGCCGTAAAAAAATAATTGGATTAATGTAGAGAAGGGCAATGAGTGCATGTGAGGGCAGTGAGGGTGGGCTGGGGGGAGAGAGAGCGAGAGAGCAGGGGGGAGAGAGAGAGAGGGAAGGGCGGAGAGAGAGTGAGAGAGCAGGGGTGGTTGAGAAATAGAGAGAGAGAGAAAGAGAGAGAGGGGGGGAGTGGGGAAGAGGGAGAGAGAAGGGGGAGAGAGAGGGGGGAGAGAGGGCGGGGAGAGAGAGAGAGAGAGAGAGAGAGAGAGAGAGAGAGAGAGAGAGAGAGAGAGAGAGAGAGAGAGAGAGAGAGAGAGAGAGAGAGAGAGAGAGAGAGAGAGAGAGAGAGAGAGAGAGAGAGAGAGAGAGAGAGAGAGAGAGAGAGAGAGAGAGAGAGAGAAACCAAATATCCAAGTTTTAAAGGGAGGTCATTTTAAACTTAACTGATAGACAAAAGTAAGTGCTGGCAAGATGTAAATTAGATCAACACATTTCCATTTGTTTACCACTGACCAGGGTAGGTTAAAATCACACCCAAAATGATCTGGCTTTTTAAGTTTATGTTGATCAGTGAGTGCCCATCATGCCAGTTTGCACTGGAGTGGTAAGTAGTTCACAAAGGTTGATCAGGCACTGAACAGAAAGGTTTGATGGAGGTGTCTGAAGATGCAGCCAAAGATACAGCTCTGGGGATATTTTTAAAGGTAGAAATGATTTAATAAGGTGGTGTGACAAGTCTGGGGTAAGAATGTTTTCCTGGTGTTCTCTGACCACTCCCACTCCTCCCCATGAAACTCTCTATTCTCCTGCCCTGACTTGATCCTGTTCCCCACTGCCTGAGTTCTGCAGCCCTGCTCTATGTAACCTGGAATTCTTCCCCAATATCTCCCACCACTCACCATTTGGGTCACCTTTGCTAATGAGGTACTCTTAAGATAAGATAAGATTTCTTTACTAGTCAGATGTACATCGAAACACACAGTGAAATGCATCTTTTGTGTGGTGTTCTGGGGGCAGCCCGCAAGTGTCGCCACGCTTCCGGCGCCAACATAACATGTCCACAACTTCCTAACCGGTATGTCTTTGGAATGTTGTAGGAAACCGGAGCACCTGGAGGAAACCCACACAGACACGGGGAGAACGTACAAACTCCTTACAGACAGCGGCCGGAATTGAACCCGGGTCACTGGCGCTGTAATAGCGTTACGCTAACCGCTACACTACACCTCTGTGAAGTTTCATGAGACAGTTTTGTTTTGCATTAGACAACGTTCATGTGCTGGACAGTGAGTGCTGACAAAACTATTTGACTGAGCTGAACTTCACTGACGAATACAGCCCTGATCACATTCTACATTCAGTGGTCCCTGGGTTGACTTTTTTTCCATAACTAGAGAATGAAATTATAGAACATAGAACATAGAAAAACTACAGCACAATTCAGGCCCTTCAGCCCACAAAGCTGTGCCAAACATGTCCCTACCCTGGAAATTTCTAGGCTTACCCATAGCCCTCTATTTTACTCAGCTCCATGTACCTATCTAACAATCTCTTGAAAGACCCTATCGTATCAGCCTCCACCACCGCTTCTGGCAGCCTATTCCACCCACTCACCACTCTCTGAGTAAAAAACTTACCCCTGACATCTCCTCTATATCTACTCCCCAGCACCTTAAACCTATGTCCTCTTGTGGCCACCATTTCAGCCCTGGGGAAAAGCCTCTGACTATCTATCCTATCAATACCTCTCATCATCTTATACACCTCAATCAGGTCCCCCCTCATCCTCCGTCTCTCCAAGGAGAAAAGGCTGAGTTCCCTCAACCTGCTTTCATAAGGCATGCTCCGCATTCCAGGCAGCATCCTTGTAAATCTATGATTGTGATTATGATTGAAAGAGCTGCTTAATTCAGTATGTGGCATGAAGATCAAACTTGGAATTTCTAGTCAGCAATACAAAATAACACAAACCTAAGCTTAAATCCATATGACCTGGAATGAGGACATTTCGGCACATTGAGTCTATGTTGACTTGCATAGCTCCCAATTTCCCACTAATTTTCCCTGTAACCTATTCTTCCCACTTTACCTTTAGTCATTAGACTAACAAGCAGAAGCCTAGTTACAATTTTTGTCATGGTCATGTTATAAGTCAGCACTGGTCTTGAAGGTGAAAATTTGTTTTGGATTCTCTCTCATCTCCTTTGATGTGTAACTGGTTGGACCATCTGTTCACAGATTCAGATTTTGTATTTACCAGGCTTGTTGGCTGGCAATAGCTCTCAGCTAACATGACTTTTTGTCTTTGACTAGTCTTATGCTGTCTGTAAACATATGGTCTAGGATGAACACTGTGAAATATGGGAGAGGACATATACCTGTCTGCTGTAGAAAGTTGTGAGATGCAAAGAAACGGGGTAGAAGACATAGTTATTTTATACAAGGGGCAAGTCAATGCAGGGAAGGACAGTGTAGTTACTGTAATGTCTATAACAATGGTGCACAAGACTTTTGACCAATTCACTTTGAGGGCCACTTGTGTGAACATGTTAAGTCCTGAACTTCTTCAATGTTCTTCACTGGTGTTATTCTGAACTCCTGAAGTCCAGCAGTGGGGCACCACCTTCCATCAGGTTCCCAGCTGTTTTATGGGGAAGTCATCTGCTGAAGCCATATTGGATTAGGCCATGCAGAGGGCCATTGATTACCTTCCTTCAATGGAGAGGAATGGCTCCAAGGGAGAGAGGTAAACATCAACTAACTTACATTTGAATTAATTATTAATTTGTAGGCATTCAATTATTGTTTAATGCCGTTCAATATATTTATTATTTTTTAAATTTTCACTTTTAATTCTTTTCCAACATTTTAAAATGTTATGGTTTTTTAATTAGTTTGAATATCTGTCAATGTTTGTGAAAGTTGGAGGCAATCATAGATATTCAAAATCATGGACTGTTTTGACAGCCAGTTAGGCTAGGGGTCAGGCTTAGCTATCTAAAAGGTTCTGGAGGCGGGGTTTGCACCTTTGGCAGGAAGGCTCAGCACTTGCTTAGGGCCTTGCTTGTCAGTAGCAGCTTTGTGGGCCAGTTTGCCATGGCAGTAGATGCGAATGTGGGAGTGGTTAGTACTGGCTCTCTGCAAGAGAATTCCTGTCATTTGCATTCTTTGGTTCTTTTTCTGCATCTCTTTCTTTCAATGCATCAAAAGCAAACTTTGAATCTCTATCCACCACCCTTTGCAGGCACTGAATTCAAGATCATGTCCGCTTCAAGCAGGAGTCTGTCTGGATCAGAAGAGGAGGAAAGGACTTCTTATTTTTTTCAAATGGTTTACTCCTTCATGTAAATATATTGCATGACAGAGTCATATCAACTAGAAGACACCAGATTTGGTTCCTCGAACTGTTCTCAGATATGAAGTGGACACTATGTTTGGCACCAGTATCCTAAAATGAAAACAAAGGTAAAAATCACGGAGTTCCATATATATTTGTGGAGAAACATATCTCCATAAATGCTGATTAATGGTATATGGTGGATTACTGTGATGCCTTCTTTGGTTGATTAATTGCTTGGGTGTTGAAGGTTTAAATATTTACTGGAGTCAGGGCAGACTTGGTACTATTTTGAGTGCTTCCCAATTTCAAGGCTGATTTACATAATTTTGGTGGCCTCCTGATAGTCTTTCTGGTATTGGTATTGGTTTATTATTGTCACTTGTACCGAGGTACGGTGGAAAACTTACCTTGCATACTGTTCGTACAGATCAATTCATTACACAGTGCATTGAGGTAGTCTAGTGTAAAAACAATAACAGAAATCAGAGTAAAGAGTCACAGCTACAGGGAAGTGCATTGCAAGTAGACAATAAGGTGCAAGGCTATAACAAGGTAGATTGTGAGGTCAAGCGTCCACCTCATTGTATAAGGGAACCGTTCAATAGTCTTATCACAGTGGGATAGAAGCTGTCCTTGAGCCTGGTGTTATGTGCCCTCAGGCTCCTGTACCTTCTGCTGATAGGAGAGGGGAGGAGAGAGAATGACCCGGTTGGGTGTGGTCTTTGATTATGCTGGCTGCTTCACCAAGGCAGCGAGAGGCTTAGACAGAGTCCATGGAGGGGAGGTTGGTTTCCATGATGTGCTGGGCTGTGTCCACAACTCTCTGCAGTTTCTTGCAGTCTTGGGCTGAGCAGTTGCCATACCAAGCCGTGATGCATCCAGATAGGATGCTTTCTATGGTGCGTTGATAAAAATTGGTGAGTGTCAAAGGGGACATGCCAAATTTCTTTAGGGTCCTGAGGAAGTAGAGGCGCTGGTGAGCTTTCTTGGCCATGGCATCCACGTGGTTGGACGAGGACAGGCTATTGGTGACGTTCACTCCAAGAAACTTGAAGCTATCAACCCTCTCAACCTCAGCACCATTGATGTAGACAGGTGCATGTACACCGCCCCCTTTCCTGAAGTCAATGACCAGCTCTTTTGTTTTGCTGACATTGAGGGAAAGGTTGTTGTCATGATACCATGTAACTAGGCTCTCTATCTCCTTCCTGTACTCTGACTCATCGTTATTTGAGATATGGCCTACTACAGTAGTATCATCTGCAAACTTGTAGATAGAGTTAGAGCAGAATCTGGCCACACAGTCATGATTATATAGGGAGTAGAGTAGAGGGCTGAGGATGCAGCCTTGTGGGGCACCAGTGTTGAGAATAATCGTGCTGGAGGTGTTGCTGCCTATCCTCACTGATTGTGGTCTTTTGGTCAGAAAGTCAAGGATCCAGTTGCAGAGGGAAGTCTTGGAGTTGGTGATAAGTTTGCTTGGAATTATAGTATTGAAGGCAGAGCTGTAGTCAATAAACAATAGTCTAACATAGGTGTCTTTACTGTTCAGATGCTCCAGAGCTGAGTGTAGGACTAGGGTGATGGCGTCCACTATAGACCTGTTTCAGCGGTAGGCAACTTGCCGTGGGTCAAGGTTTTCCGGGAGGCTGGAGTTAACGTGTGCCATGACCAGCCTCTTGAAGCACTTCATGATGGTGGACGTCAGAGCCACCGGTCGGTAGTCATTAAGGCATGTTACGTTGTTGTTCTTAGGTACCAGGATGATATTGGTCTTCTTAAAACAGGAGGAAACCTGTTAAGAGGTTAAACATGTCTGCAAGTACCCTGCCAGCTGATCTGCACAATATCTGAGGACATGTCCAGGGACACCATCCGGGCCAGATGCTTTCCTCAGGTTCACTCTCTGGAAGACTGATCTGATGTCCTCGACAGTGACCACAGGTCCAGTTGCATTGGAGGCTGTCAGGGTGGGTGGTGACAATCCACTCCCCTTCTGCGGTTGCTGTTGTTGCTGGGTTGCCTCTCTCAGAGTGGAGTTGCAGTATTTATTGCATGGGTGCTCCTCAGGAGGGAAAAAAAATCCTATAACCTCTTAACCAATTGAGGGGTGAGAAGAAATGGGGCAACTACCAAGGATTTCCGAATTCATCTGTTCCAGTGGTGCCAAAATGGAAAATCAATCAGAATCTGCCCCAGTGGCCCCATACGAATCATCATCTTCAAGGAAGTAGGAGAGAAAGTGGAGGCAAACAATGTTTGGTCAGACATTTACTCTTGAATGCAGCCTTTTCAAGATTAGAAAAGTTGACATCAGAATTTTAAGTTAGATTTTCCTGACTGCGACAGATAAATGAAGCTGCTCCCAATTCCTCACATGACTTACAAGCCTAACTTTATTCCTACTGTCAGTCCTTCATTCCCTGCACTGTACGATGCATAACAATAAAAATATTTCTGATTGATCTAACTGATATCCATACACATAGCCAGCAATATAGAAACCAGCAAAAGTTTGCCAACTGTTTCAGAAAACTGACCCCACTGTAAGCAAACACAGAACTGAGAAATGTCTGAAAGCATATGACTGTAGTGTGTGAAAGCAAGTAATTACTTTGAAAGTGTAATGGGATACAGGCTTGTTGCTTAAGCCTTCAGTACATCTAACATTCCTTCACGTGCTAAGGGAGAAAAACCACAAGGCTTGAGGGCTGCAAATGTTGACGGTTCAATCCATTTTAGATGTTGGGTGTGGGATCTGGGGACAATGCTTCCCCTAGAAAAAGTGGTTGGATACTTTTCTTAGTAAGTTTCTCAAAGCTTTTGAATCTAAAATATGTCTTGCCACTACATTTTATAGAGGAAATTTTTTTCTTCACTGCAATGAAAACTACTTTCGAATTGTTATCTTAGGAATAAATAATTTTCTTGTATGTATTCCTACAAACCGCTTGTGAAGTCTTATCTTCTCATTGATCTCGTTCATTGGGCTGGGTTTTAGTGCGAGGTGGAATGGGAAATGTGAGGACATTCACCCATTCACAAGATGCGGTTATCACTCTTCCTTGCCCATCAATTGAAAGGCTCTTTCAAAGGGCAGTGAAGAGTCAACCTGTTACTGTGAGCCTAGAGTCACATTTAGGCTAGATTGGGTAAGGGCGGAAGATTTCTTTCCCTAAAGGACAGTAAAGAAAGAAGTTATTGTCTACAACCTCAAAATGCTAAATGTCCCTGGATGAAATTTAATAAAGTCACTGTCCAATGTCCCTCCCATTAATATGGGCCAAGTGGTATTTCCTCTCATCGAAGCATGAATCCTGTTTCACTGCCTCTGCTCCCAGCTTTTTTTCACTTTCCCTCAGTTGTTTCTTGCAAATCTTTCCAGTAGCCTTTTGGCCCAACGTGCCCCACCGATCCCAAATCTCTGGTCCTTCTGCTGTCTTCTAGTTCCAGTGCTACTCCCAGATTTTTCTCTTGTCCTTTTAAGTAATCCTCTTGGTTACTGCCTTCTCTACTCTGCACCCCTCAAGAAGTGCTGATTCTGCTGCCTCCACCTCCTCTGGTATCTAATCCCAGCATCCTATCTGGTGCAATCAGCTCAATATTAACCCAGCATGCCTGACAGTTGAAATGAACAATGTGACTTAACCACAGCAAATATTTACCAACTTTGTCTTTGGTTATGATTGGCAAAAAGGTAGCACTTGGTTGGCCTGAATCCAATTTTAAAAAGAGACCCATCCACAACTTTAACTATGCTCTACAACACGTACCCTGTGACTGCAGTGAGTACTAAAATCAAGGTATACTGCAACAAATTGCAAGGGATTTTGCAACAGCAACTTAATACCTGCAGAGTCTAGTACCTAGAATGTTAACGTCAGTACATGCATGGGAACAATTTTATCTCCACAAACCACATCACCCTGACTTGAAAACATACAAGTGTTCTTTCATCTCTGCTGGGTTTAAGGCTTGGAACACTCTCCCCAATAGCACTGTGGGAATATCTTCAATGCAAGGACTGCAGTGAATCAATAAAGTGGCTCACCACCATCTCATCTGTGGCGATTAGCAATTGTTGATAAGTAGATCCTACAAATGGATGAATTAAAATAATGCATCTCCTTCGAAATAACCTTCTGAATATGGGATATCTAAATATTTATGATGTAATTATATCTAATATTCTATAGTTATTCTTCTATTTCTGCTAACTTTTTTTTGTTTTACTATTGGGTCTACTATTACACTGGTGACTAGGTGAGTGAGATACATAACATTACCCAGCAGTGAAAAGTTATTAAATCTCCAACCTCTAAAAACATTTTTGACCTCTTTTGTTTGCTGTCAAGCTCATATATCAGAAATGGCAGTAACCAGTCAGTAACTGGTGGAAGTAAACGAGTAAATAGAATCATACAGCACAGGAGGAAGGCACTTGAACTGTCATTCCTGTGCCAGCACTTTGAAAAAGCTGCCCAATTAGTCGGAGTACACAACTCTTTCCCTCTAAATTGTCCTTCATGGACATTGATTCATTGCCTGGCTACATTCTGCTTATTATGCAGTCAGACATATTCTTTTGAGTAAATGTTTCAAATAGCAGAATATATTAGATGGAAAGTGGACTCAGGTAAGGGCAGCAGATTGCTGAAGAAAATTCTCACCCAGGACAAATCCTCCTGATAAATGCAGCAAATTAAATACCACTGATTAGATTATATGTTTATATCTATACTGTTCAGTTCCTGCATTTGCAAGGAAAAACATTCAAATGGTAAGAAACTAAAGGTCTTTGAAGTGTAGCATGTAACTGAATTACAGTCAGGTACACGGAGTGGCTGACACATGTTCATAAACTGACTGGCCCAAAACTGAAACAGCTGAAATAATATTTTAATTTGAAAGTGATACCGAGACATTATCTGTCATGCTCTGTGTAATGCTTTAACTGTCTGTAACAGTTTTATTCTGACCATGAAATTCGATACTAAATAATCTCACTGATGGCAAGCATCTGCAATCAATGGTCATTATGATATCAAAAATGGGGATGGAATGAGGCCTTGAAACAATGAACTTTGTTTCTCTTCTCAGCCTCACATGCCAGTTCCATTGGGATAGCTGCAAAGCTGCAGTCTTACACTGCTTGCTAATCACTTTTCTCTCACAGTTTTGTTACTGAAAGCATTTTTCTGCTGAATGTAGAAACCGATGTTTCATTCTGACTGCCAGGGGTGCTTGTTGTAAAGATGTAAAATACATTGAATGTGGTGGCTGTAGCTTACTGAGCCATCACACATTATGTGTCTGACCCTCAGTACTGTGAGTGACCAGCAGCAAACAGGTTGTGAACTGTGCCGGTGGAGAAGATTTTGAGTGATTCGCAGTTGTCTGTTTGAAGTGCATTTGTTCAAATCTTCATTCACTGGAAATTATTGGGTTCATTCCATTCTTGGAAAAAAGTGCAGGTTGCATTGGACCTGTAACATTGGCCTGATTGTCAGATCTGTGAACCTCCAAACAGTGGAGAATCCCACATTAAGAACCATTCTTTCATGAAAAAAAGGCATTCCTCTTGAGGAAAATTACAGGCACATGTGCTAAATCTTAGCTTTTTTGGTGTATGCTCATCGCTTCTTTTTTCTTTCTTTTTCAATATTTTTATTAATTTCAAATAAAAAATACAAAATGCATGAAACAAAGGAAAAAAAAACTAAATGTTACAAAATAGATTGAATCACACTAGAAATCACATTGCTTCATATTGATAAACAAAAAAGATAACAATTAATATTGCTAATTTGGAATGCTTCTTTTTTGATGGTCAATGAAGATACCTCTCAAGAGTGGTGTACAACGTGAGATCCCCATCACATATGCAAGGTGAAGATGAATTTCCATCTCAATAAAACTTAACAGGAGGGTGAGATTTTAACTCTGCCCTTCCTGAAACTCAACAGGGAAACCAGAGTGAGAATAGATGCAGAGAGGTGAAGGCAAATCTGTCAATAAGCATCACAACTTTTCAGCTGCCTTCTTGATAACTGCTGTGAAAACCTTTCTTAGAAGTTGAGTGGGGAGATCATGTGGCAAACACGAAGGAATATTCCACCAGAATTCAAGATGAATTTTATTGATCACTTTTCTATCTTCAAAGCTCCCAGCTTGGCCACTACAGCCATCAAATTACCAAGGTCACACAGGCATGATTGTTGCTTATTGTTCAATGTTGTGGAACACAGAGTAGGACCATGATGAACAATAGCAGTGGAGTTGTGTGGTTCTCTGGAGGCCATATCTATTATGCTAAGTGTCCAGATAGAAGCTGCATTTCTTTGACATGTCTGAACCCCAGTGTCAGAATATCACATCAATGGGGACAGATATTGGGAGTTGGGTCTGGCGGCTGCACTTTACCAAAGTCTGTCATAGTAACTACAGGCACTCCTTTATTTATGAAAGGGAGTAGTCCTGGAAAACACTTTGTTAAGCCAAATTTTCTGAATCAAAAAGACTGGGCAAAATGCATTTTGAGTATTTTGGTACATGGCAAAGGTTTATTTTCTATTCTTTACAGCAAAAAGTAGAATTTTAAATCAAAGACACAAAAAGAGTTAATGGTGTTAAAGCAAACATTTGCAAATTGAGGTTCACCAGGATGGGTATTGGTATTGGTTTATTATTGTCACTTGTACCGAGGTACAGTGAAAAACTTGTCTTGCATCAGTTCGTACTGATCAATTCATTACACTGTCAGATACATTGAAGTAGTGCAGAGTGCATTGAGGTAGTTCAGGGTAAAAACAATAACAAAATACAATGTCACAGCTACAGGGAAGTGATGCTGCCTGGATGCTACCACCAGGATGGCTGGAGAGTATTAGCTATAAGGAGAGGTTGGACATACTTGTATTGTTTTCGCTGGAGCACCTGATAGAAGGATATTAAATTATGAGAGGCATAGATAGGGTAGGTAGTCTGAGTTTTCTTCCCAGGATGGAAATTTCAAATATAAGACAGCATAGGTTTAAGGTGACGGAGGAAATGTTTAAAGGAGATTTATGAGGCAAGTTTTTTATACAGTGTGTCATAGAATCATAAAGTCATATAGAGCATGGAAACAGGCCCTTCGGCCCCACTCATTCATGCTGACCAAGTTGCCTACCTGAGCTAGTTCCATTTGCATTTGCTTGGCCCATATCCCTCTAAATCTTTCCTGTCTAAATGTCTTTTAAATGTTGTAATTGTACCCACTTCTACTACTTCCTCTGGCAGTTTGTTCCATAAAACCAGCGTCCTCTGTTACCCTTCATTCCCCTTTAAATCTTTCCCTTCTCACCTTAAACCTATGCCTTCTAGTTTTAGAGTCCCTGCCCTGGGAAAAGACTGTGACCATTCACCCTATCTATGCCCCTCATGATTTTATAAACCTCTATGATGTCCCCACTCAGCCTCCTACTCTCCAGGGGAGAAGTAGCCCAAGTCAATCCAGTCTCTTCTTATATCTCAAGCCCTCCAGTCCTGGTAATATGCTTGTGAATCTTTTCTGTACCCTTTCCAGCTTAATGACATCCTTCCTATAGCTAGGTGACCAAAACTGCACACAAAACCCCAAGAGTGGTCTCACCAATGTCTTGCACAGCTGTAAAATGATGTCCCAACTCATGTACTCAATGCCCTGACCCATGAAGGCAAACATACCAACTGCCTTCTTCACCACCCTGTCTATCTGTGTCACCACTTTTTGGGAACAATGTACTTGCACCCCTAGGTGTTCTGTCATTTACTGTGTAAGTCGTGCCCTGGTTTAATTTCTCAAAATGCAACACTTCACACTTGCCTGAGTTAAATTCCATCTGCCATTCCTTGACCCACCTTCTCAGTTGATCTAGATCCTGTTGTTATCTGAGACAACCTTCTTCACTGTCCACTACACCACCAATTTTGGTGTCATCTGCAAACTTACTGAGCATGCCAACTACATACTCACCAATTCATAAATATAGATGACAAACAACACTGGACCCAGCACCAATCCCTGTCGCACACCACTGGTCACAGGCCTCCATTCTGAAAAACAGCCCTTCATTACCACCCTCTGACTCCTGCCACCAAGACAATTTTGGCAGCTCACACTAGATCTCATGTGATCTAACCTTCTGGACCAGGGTGGTAGGTGCCTGGAACACGCTGCCAGGGGAAATGGTAGAAGCAGATATGATCACAACATTTAAGAAATATTTGGACAGATACATGAACAGGCAGGGAGTAGAGGGCTATGGACCTTGTACAGGCAGATGGAATTAGTTCAGACTGGAATCATGCTCGTCATAGACACTATGGGCTGAAGGGCCTTTTCTGGTGCTACACTCTTCTATGTTCAGTGAAAGTGTACTGTCGTCAGTTCCTTTGCCTCAGGACCATTCCAGGGCTCCTCTGGAGACATATGCAGGATCTCTCAGTCAGGGGAGTGCACTTGGATACACCAGGAGATTGATAACTTGTTTTAAGAACTGCCCAAAACACTTATTGAAGTTGATGGGAGGTGCTAGTGGCAGAATATCAAGACTAATATCTTGAAACGTTAAGTACATTACTGGTGTTGGCTTATGGATAAAGCATGGTAGCTGAGGAAAAGTCACTGTCTACTAAGCTTAGGGTTGACTGTGTGTCTCTATTCCAGTGTGGCCAGGTATGGTACCAGCTCTCTCTGATAGTCATCATTTGTCAGGCAATAGCAGTGAAAGGCTTGGAGGGATCATGAAAACTGTTGATATCTTCTCAGGATCATCATCAACTTGAATGTTCTCCATGCATTATGTTAAGAGAGAGGCACATGGATTCATGTTTGCTTCTACTGTCCAGTCTGACCAATATAATTATTCCTTCTTAACATTCCTTTACATTTTCAGGATCACATGTGGACATTAAGCTCATTTTTACTTTGAGAAATAGAAAGTTTTTGATTACTTTATTGTGCAGATGCATTATAAAGTTAGCTGGATGGGTCTGAGTAAAGTGGTTGAGTTTCAACAATGCTAAGTACTATCGTTAGGAAGATTCAACAATACATCACAGTACAATTACTGCAGTGAAGGGATTCTGAATCAAATATAAATGAGTTCAATTCACTTTTGACTGCCTGATGTTGAACACGTAGGTGCAGACATTTTGGTGCCAGTGCTTCTTTTTAAGTACTTTGTCTGCTTTCAATTCATTCCTCTTCCTTTTCAGCAGACTGTTACTTAGATTGGGATATGTATCCATGGACACTGCACATCAACCAGCACTTTGGCAACCCACCCAACTGGCCAGTGTTCATGTGCCATTGTTGATAATAAGCCAATTTACTTGTGAATAATGACAGAAAATACTGGAAATACTCTGTAGGTCAGGTAGCACTTGCGGAGAGAGAAACAGGGTTTATGGTTTTATTCTGATGAAGTCATTGATCTAAAATGCTAACTCTTTTCTTTGTTCTGCATATCTTGCTTGACCTGCTGAGTACTTAAGGAATTTTCTGTTAGTAACCTGGATTTCCAATGTTTGCACTATTTTGCTTTTAGCGAGGCACGTTGCAGCTCATAGAGTGACAGAGTTGTACATCACAGAAATGGGCCCTTCAACCCACCACGTCCATACTAACCTTGTTGCCCACCTACACTAATCCCATTTGCCTTCATTAGGACCATATCCTTCCATGCCTTGCCTATTTAAGTTCCTGTCTAAGTGCATCCTAGACATAATGAGCGTATCTGATTCCACTACTTCCTCTGGCAGTGAGTACCAGATATCAACCACTCTGTGTAAACAAAATGTACCCCTCAGATCCCTTTTATAACACCTTAATCCTAAGCCCCCTTGTTTTTGATACTCCTACCATGGGAGAAAGTTCTGACCATCTTCGCTGTCTGTGCACCTCATAATCTTATATACTTCTATGGGGTCACCCTCAGCCTCCTTTGCTCCAGAGAAAATAAGCCCTGTCTGTCCAGCTGAATGAGTTTTAACCTGGCTTGACATGTGCAGATATATTGTCTAGGGCTCATTAATAATGATCAGCATTGGGAGTCCTCTTTGTTCCTTTCTACTGCCCCACAATCCCTTCTTGCACATCTCCACCGAGATAACGTCTGTGCCATAATACTTGGTGCAAGGACATCAATAAGCAACAGAATCTCAGACTTCTTGGTATCTCTGATTCAGTTATACAATGGTCACAAACATGGCAAAAGTTTATAGGTGCTGATTTACTTTCAGTTTCAATGATGCACCGTTTTAGCACGACCTTCACTTCTCATAAAACTACCTAGTATTGCAGAGCAGGTATTTAGAGTGTACATTTAGTGGTATCATTTACCACAGAGAGAAAACCTGGAGTCACCCACTTTTAAAGGGACTGTCCATGACTTTTGTGTTCATTAGAAACTAAATTGGAGGTCAATGGATTTGATGTTATTCCTGCTGCAGGAAAAATGGTGTCCTGGCTGTTTGAGAGCCTTACGGGTGAGGATGAAAGGAAAGGATAAATGGGTGGGTTTGTGGGCCCTTCTAAATGGGCCTCTGACATGACAGTAAATAGGAAGAGACCAAGTCAGTCTGCCAGAAAAGGTAGCGGCATCAGAGGGAGAGAAGGGTTCTGTCCAGGAGGCCCCATCTTGGGAAATTCTTCCATATGTCCACCACCTATCCAAGAAGGAATGCCTCTGTGGAGTGAGGCACTTAAAGGAGCACATTGTAGAATGGTGCAACACAGAGGGGGCCATTAGGCTTATTGTGCTTGTACAAGTTCTTTTGGTTGAGTTATTTAATTCACATCACACCACTCCTCTCTCCCTCAGCCATGTTAAACTTTTACCTTCAAGTCTTTATTCATCCTTTCTGAATGTTATTTCTGTATCTGATTTCAACCCTCTGTTCAGGCATTGCATTCCATATCACAGCAACTTGCTTTGTAAAAAATTGTTTCCTCATGTTGTTTCTGATACGTTTTCAAATCACCTTAAATCTGTCTCCTCTGGTTACTGAAACTTCTGCCACAGGAAACTGTTTCTCCTTATTTATTCTATCAAAACCATTCACGATGTTTAACCACTCTATTAAATCTCCTCTGAACTCTTTCTGCTCTTAGGAGAACCACTCCAGCTTCTCCAGATTTTCCAAAGAGAATGAAAAAAATCTTAGAAAGCACCTTTCACAAAAGCCCTAATAGATTTGGAGCCAGTGAAATATTTTGAAGTGCGGTTGGTGTTGCAATGTCGGAAATGCAACAGTCAATCCGTGCACAGTAAGCTCCAAGCAGCAATGTGATAATGGCCAGATAATCTTCTTTAAAATTGTTGACTGAGAGATGAATATTGATCTGAATACCAGGTTAATCTTTTGGAATAGTGCCCTATGATCTGTTGTATCCTCCTACGAGAGCAAACTTTAATGTTGTGTTTGAAACATGTCTCCACTGCCTCAACATTGTACTGATCTTTTGTGCTCAAGTCTTGAAAGTGGTTCTTGAACCTGAAGCCAAAGACAAGAGTGCTACTGGTTGATACAATCAGTCCGTTCTAGTAAACCAGGGCCTTGGAATCCTAGTGTAGTGGTTAGCGTAACGCTATTACAGCGCCAGCGACCTGGGTTCAATTCCCACCGCTGTCTGCAAGGAATTTGTACATTCTCCCCGTGCCTGCGTGGGTTTCCTCTGGGTGCTCCGGTTTCCTCCCACATTCCAAAGACCTACAGCTTAGGAGCTGTGGGCATGCTATGTTGGCACCAGAAGAGTGGCGATACTTGCGAGCTGTCCCAGCACATTCTCAGTAATGCAAAAAGACACATTTCACTGTGTGTTTTGATGTACATGTGACTAATAAATAAATATCTTATCTTATCTAATTGTGGTCCCGATAGGATCCCAAGGGGATCCCAAGGGGATCCTACCACAAGTTTCCTCTTGTGGTAGGATCTAGAACTAAGAATGACTATTTGAAAGTAGGAGGTCGTGCTTTAAAATAAAGATGAACCAATTTTCTTTTCGCCTGTGGGTTTTTTGAACTCTTCTTAAATAGTGGTGGAAACAGTCTTTGAATATTTTTAAAGTAAAGGTAGATAGATTCTTGATAAGGAAGGGACTGAAAGTTTTACATGGGTGGATGGGAAAGCAAAGTCAAAGTGCAACACGATCATATGGAGCAGGGTCAGGAGCCAGGCAGCCTGCTTCTGTTCATAACATGATGGAGAATTGGACACTGTGTTCCAGCTGAGAAGCTGCAGGCAGGATTATAGCCGTACTGCCATGACCGTACTGTTCTGCAGATGGCAGTTCTAACCACCCTGGCCCTGCATACTTTTTTCTCCTCTGGCTCAGCAGGAGATACAGATATCAGTTATTTCCCTTCACGAGAAAAAAGGAGAACAAGGCTACAGGAAGAGAGGAACTTCTTCATTCAGTGTGGGCAAAAGACTTCACAGACAAGGTGGTCTTACACTTGGCATAGGGATAAGAGGGAGATATCAGAGGAAGGTTTTTTGCCCAGAGAGTGGTAGGGGCATGGAATGCACTGCCTGGTGTGCTGGTGGAGGCAGGTACATTGGTCAAATTCAAGAGATTACTAGATAAGCATATAGAGGAATTTAAAATAGAGGGATATGTGGGAGGAAGGGGTTAGATAGTATTAGGCGAGGTTTAAAGGTCGGCACAACATTGTGGGCCGAAGAGCCTGTAATGTGCTGTACTGTTCTATGTTGTTTGTTCTATGTTCTGAGAGATTGGCTCCACACGGCATTAAAGGCTCTACCAAGTCTCCCCTGGTGATTCCCATTCTCACCTCCCTTACATATCTGATTCCAGCACTGGTAGCCCATTGTGTTTCTGCTTATCTCCCTCCAGCTGCTGTCTCCAACCTCCACACTCCTCTCCCCCCACCTTGCTCCATCTGCCTTTCTTTTCTCTCTGTCTGTCTCCATCTATCATCCAGCTATCACCGTCTCCCAACTCCACCTCCCCTCCCCTCCCCTACCTGACGCAATCTGCCAGTCATCTTTTCCCCCTCCTCTGTCCACCAATCACCTCAGACTCCTGTCACACCATTCCCCTCCTCCTCTATATACTGGCTATCTCGCCTCTCCACTCTCAGTCCTGAAACCCGAAACATCAACAATTCCTTTTCTCCCACAGATGTTGCTCGACACACTGAGTTCCTCCAGCAGATTGTTTGCTGCTCCAGATTTCAGCATCTGTAGTCTCTAGTGTCTCTACCGAGTAAAGTTTGCTTCCTGAATGTACACATTCACTCACTGACACACTCAAAGTGCTGATTGGCCCACTCCTGCTCCTAACCTTTTGTTCATTATGACACAGAAAGAGGTCATTTAGCTCATTGGGTCCATGCTGGCTTGCAGCAGAGCAATCCCATCAACCCCATCAACCCCATTCCCCCCTCCTTATTTCCCTATTGCCCTGAAATGTATTCGCTCTCACATGCCCTTCACCTCCCCTTTAATATCTTGCCATCTCCCTACTCTAAGGGGTAATTTACAGCAGCCCTTTAACCTACCAACATGTCTTTGGGATGTGGGAGGAAATCAGATCAGCTGGCAGGAACCCAAGCAATCACGAAGGGAATGTGCACGCATCTTGCACCCAAGGTCAGATCCCACTAAAGCTCTGTCACCATGGCAGCCACGGTGCTGTTAACATAGAAATACTCATGGTCAATGTAAGACATTTAGGATGCTTGCACAGTTCTTTTATACTCCAGCAGTCAGCTGTGCCCACCATATTCCTGCCACTATCCCAGACCAACAAGAGGCTGTTGTATTCAAGGAGTCACTAATGTACATAGGCTCTGGAATCCATTAGGTCTCCAATGATAATGACAGTGTTTTTACAATGATTGTCATAAGGCACATAAATTATAGGAAAGGCATCAACAAAGTGCTCAAGCAAAGATAATGCCTGGATGACTCCAAAATCCTTCCCATCAATCACATCTACAAACTTGTTAACCATGCCCCTTGCATTTAAGTCCAACTTATTGATCTGTGCCATGAACAGCAAAGGACCTAGCACTGAGCTCCGCAAAGTCCCAGCATAAACAGCATTCAGTCACTTAAAACTTTGGCAAATTTGAGGTCATCCACTTTAGCCCTTTAGAGCAGGTTATTTTCCAAAGATGAAAAGCTAGAAAGAGTGGAGTCTAATGAGATTGTGGCCTGTGTTCATAGATCACTTTAATGTAATGGACAAGTACAGAAAATAATCAATAAAGGCTAAAGGAATGTTGGCCTTTATTGTTATTCTACAGTTACCATGAAACCTGGTTAGACCACTTATGAGCAGGTCTGGGTCTCTACATTGGGAGGGATAGATTCACCTTGGATGTTTTCACTGACCTTGACCATAGTTGTTAGGTCATTACATTTATTCAGCACCACATTCACTTACTGGCTGTTTCACTTTGCCACTGGCCTTCAAGGTGATCTCCTACTGCCGCTGTTTCAGTGTTCATCTGGATTTCTATCTGGGTCCCTTTGCCTACTGGTCTTCTCATCCCCTCTCCACTTGGATGACCAAGGCATCGAGGTCCACATCAGAAAACTGGGGCTCTGTGCTACAGGCAGTAAGTGTGTGTCCGGCAATGTGCTCAGTCTAAGCATGCATCACAATTCCAATCCATGTTTGCTGGTACAATCCAACTTCTTCCTCATGGAGTTTTACCCCAGTGAGTGAGTGTAAGGGTAGTTATAACACTGCACAGCAAACATCAGAGGCCAGGAAAGATGGACATGCCATTGTTACTGCAACTCAAATAAGTCAGGAAGGGCGGCAATTCAGGCCTCTCCCAATGATTATCACAGTGGACATTTTCCTTCCTGAAGGACAATTGCAGTGCTTGAGTGTTTGGTCAGGTTCTGGTTTCCATGAGTTTTGAATTTCTCGAGCAAAGATGCAAAGTATTTTCCATCCTTGGCTACAAATGTGTTTCTGTTTTTGTATTCGTCTTGCATTGGGTTTCCAGGACAGGCTTCTTTGTAATTACTTTTCACTTCTTTTGACAAGCAGGAGTGAATGGCCATTTCCTCCAGGATACACTTTATTGGTTTGGGTCATTTTTTTCTCCTGCTTCCTGTTAAACTTCGGATGTCATGCTGTTGCCTGAGGCCACACATCTAATACAAGCTGTCTCTCTGGAGCTATGCATTAGATTTAATCTTTTCCATCACAGTTTCTGTTACCAAATAGGGTATTGCTACATGCCCTCACACGCAAAATGGAACCACGGGGGAATCTGGCAATCTATTGGATTGAGATATCATGCTTCACCTGGAGCTTTTGAATTCCAATCCACTTCACATTAAGGTCCACCCTCACTGCTGATTATAAAGATTTGATGTGAAAAAGCTCTGCATCAGTTCAGCTTCATTCCTAGCTTCAAATACCACTCTGCATCAGACTGAGAGTGGGATTTGAGACCAGGAATAAAGCTGGTTGAATGGATAGGAATAATCATTGAATAAGGGTAAAAGATGTGATGTTGGAATTCTCTTGAGTTTCAATGGCCTGATATGTGTTGCTTGATTATAGATGGTAAGAAATCCAGTTCCATGGGAAGATGCAACTTTAAAAAAAAATGTTAGAGCCAGATTGGAGAAATGCAACTTGTGATCCTTCTTTCATTTGTCTGATGTTAAGCAACAGCATTAATTTTATTTTGAGGTGGTTGAACCAAAGAAACACATCAGAAATAGCAGAGTGTGTCATTATGATACTCTCTTCATGTAAGTGGAAGGAGTTTAGGATCTTGTGTTCCACATTCTGTTCCACTTGCACACTGGAGAGCTTTTACATTTCCATATACACATCAAGTATCTGCAACTCCTATGGTTTATGCAGACCAAACCTATTTTTGCCCATGAGCATTAGCAAGGATCAAAACCAGCGATCATCTCTGTTGGATCTGTCACAAGATGTTTCTTTGGGATTTTTTGCGAATTCCATTCAGTTTTCCAAGCTTCTTCAGGGTTGGAGTTGTATCATTGGAGGTTAAGCTGTGGGATAGGTGGTGGGGACATCTAGAAGGATGTGATTATGCTGAGGTTGTATAATCTACTGCTCTTTCAGAAAATTGCATACCATTCTGCTTATTATGGTACAAAAATACTTTGCACATGTTATGGTGCAGAAACTCACAACTGAAATAATTCCAAGTGTTAAAGAAGATGAATCAATAGGACATTTTTGAAAATATCTATCTTAATGGCTATTAGGAAAACCTCACTAAGGTTAATAAAATATTAAAGGTTGATGCAAACACACAGCGTATTCTCCTCACTTAATATTTTAACAATGGTGTTCACACCATTGTCTTATAAAGGTCAGTGCCCCCATTAAAATAGTATAACAGGAACTGTGATTAAATATATGCAGCATTTATCTGATTGCACCAAGTAATTTTCACATTTGAAATTTTCAGATTAGAAATTTCAAAGTGAGGTCAATTCCCAATAAACTTCAGGAACCATGAAGATGTACTTAGATGCTAAGCCAGGGGAGTTAAGTACTAAAAAAAGGCTTTTGTTCTGCAAATGCAGCATCCTCTCACTATTTTAGCCAAGGTTAGCTACCTCAGCATAGACCTTGAGATATAGCAGATCTGTAGGGAATCAGTTACACTATGAGCAAACTTATTGAGTTATTGGTGGAATTGTACTGCAACCATTTCAAGCAACACACAAAGGAGTTGGAGGAACTCAGCAGGCCAGGCAGCATCTATGGAAGGAAATGGACTGCAGTCCAGATGGAGGGTCTTGACCCGAAATGTCGACTGTCCATTTCCCTCCGTAGATGCTGCCTGACCCGCTGAGTTCCTCCAGCTCCTTTGTGTGTTGCTCCAGATTTCCAGCATCTGCAGTCTCTTGTGTCTGCATTCATTTCAATATTCCTTGTGCTTTTTATTTTAGTCTGGAATAGGTATATTGATTTAACAGATGAGAGCACTCACCAAGGAATAGAAAGACATGCCTTAGAACGTTCACCGAAACTCACTACAAATTTGAGGAAGGGTATCTCATGGAAATCTTTCCACTTTCTGCAGTTTTCACTATCCCTGATGTGAATCAATAGGGAAGGCTAAATGGCCTTCCTAGCAGGTCAGATTAATGATAGTAGCAGGTGCCTGGCAATTAACATAATTTCCCTAAATTCAAGTTCTTTGACTGTGTCAGGGAGACAATAAACTCCTGTCTTAAAACTCCCCAAATGGCAACTGTTTATAGATGGAGCTGGATTCAAACAGAGGAGATTCCAAAAAACTTTTGATCAGCGAAATAAGATAGCAAATAAACATACGCTGACTTACTGAATGTTAACCGTGATTTAAAATTGGTAATCTATTCTCCCATTGATATAAACATTGTGGGGAAAGGATCCAACGAGCGCTACTATGTCTGACCATTTGAGACAGATGATGAGTGACTGAGACATACTTTCACTAATAAGCTCAAAAGGATTTGAAATGATCTGTAACTGATACCCCATGGAAGACAGGACCTCATACACATCACATCCAAACAGGAAACATTTGAAAACACCATGACCCAGAATGCTTTTGAAGAGATTAACCCTTAAACCAAGATAAACATAAAGCTAATATTAAGAACAAGTAGTGCTGTAGGGACTGGCTTACAACAAACACACCGATGAAGTGAAAAGTGATACTCTATTTTACGCAGCAATAATGGAAATGTCACTTTTCAGGATGCATGAGATTTAGAGATGAGTGCAGTTTAGTTGCTTCTCATTTTGAAGTTATATTACATGTCAAGTGTCTGGGAAGCTGAGTCACTTGAATATTTACAGTTAGTAGGTTAGGTACTGATTATGGTTGAGGAGGAAATGAGTCACTTTTCTTATGGAGACATGGATAAGGGTGCAGACACGAACAAGGTTGTAGAGTCCTACAAAGTAGGAAGCTACAGCACAACAATACTCATCCTTTAACTAAGGAAATCCCTCGTGGTTTTTTTGATTCTACTGCCTATTTAGTCTCATAGATAGTGATCCACATGCTACATGTTCAGTGACATGGATGGTGTTGCATGAACTATGTCTTCGCTTTCACAGATGGGATTCTACAGACTGCATGTTCAACCACATGAACCATGTTCCATGTGCAGTCTGTCCAATTACACTGGTGTTGTGACATGTTCTACACCTATAGGTGAGCAGCAGAATTGTTGTGACAAATCTATTTTCAATTATTTTAAACATATGGCATTATTAATATTATTCAATATATGAAGGAATATTTTTTAAAAGTTGATTGTGAGAGTCAGCATGGATTTGTGAAGGGTATTTCATTTTGAAGGGATGGAGAGGGAATGATTGTCATTTTGCTTCACTTGATTTGTAGAAAATATTATATAAAGTCCCTCATAAGGAAGCTAACCAACTCAATAATTAATTCCATGAGCTTCAGCTCTAGTTGTTACTTAAATTTGAAGCTGCCAGTATTAATTATTGAGCTGGTTAAGAAATTGGCTGAGAGGCAGAAGGCAGGGAGCAGGGATAATGGACAGGTGCTAAAATTGGCAAGAGCTGACTACTGGTGCCTATGGGGATCTGTCTTTTGACTACAACTATTCACCACATTTCTAAATGACTTAACTAATGGCAAAGAAAAGCAGGTATCCAAATTTGCTGATGATACAAAGAAAGCAGCTTTGTATACAGCACAGAAAAGGAATTCAATAGTTTCTGATAGTTATCATTTCCAGCATTTCAGGTCAGATTTTGAGCATGTTTTGTTGTATATTTGTATGTAAATAAATATACACAAGTCACGTGTAGCTAATGTCATGAAATCATCATCTTTGCTGTGTAAGCACATATGTCAGTTGATGTTAGTCTGTAATAAAGTATATACTGATGTTCTGAAACACCCAGTGTCCCTGGAGACCTTTATTTCCCAATATACTAAATTGGTTCACGGACCACCTCCACTTTCACTTTAACTAGCACTGAGATTGTCACAATAATGAACATGTATCAACTCCAACATTAGAAAGGGTGGTTCGAAGGAATTTCTGAAAGGACCCTCTGATCATTGCTGATTGACTGCACTGATCACTGCTGCTTAAAACTCTGCAGTGGGAGCACAAAAGCAGTTTGGCTATCAACATTTCCTTAGGTGTTAAAACCACGCACACGATGGCACTTTAACAAAGAAAGATAATGGTAGTCTGCAACGTGGAGAGAAATGCTGATGACGGGAGAAGTAAACACATGGGGAAAAGTGATAATTGGGTAGAAAGACTGAGAGCTGCATTGCCACTGCTTCAATGGAAAATGGGACAAAATATTGGCTCGAGCACATATGAACTATATAGGCAGCCTAGATGTCTGCAAACAAGCACAAGTCCTTTGACGTGAAAATAATGTTTGTAAAGGCTAACTGTATTCTCCAAATTGAGGATTATGTTGAAGGTATGCAGACTAAGAGAGTGTAAGTAAGCTATTTTGTTCACAGAGATTGGCTCTGACACCCATTGCACACTTATTAATCTGATAGTCCCACAGAAAACCAAAGATGTTCTGTTCACACAAGGAGAGGAGAAATTGATGGGTTATTTCGATCCACAGTCATTTGACATAGAATAGCATTACAAGTTTGGTACAAGAAAACAAAGAGCATGGGAAACAGTCAGCGATTACATTGTTGCCTTAAAAGGTTTATCCCGTTATTGCAACTTTGGCGAATTCTTAAACCGTGCACTGGGGAATAAATTTGTGTGCGGCTTAAATGACAAATGGATTTAATCCAAATTGTTAACTATGCAGAACCTTACTGATGACCCAGCTGCAAAACTGCAAACTTGATAAAAATGGCAGCAAATACAATAATGTCAAGGAATCACCAGGAGAAAACCTGACAGGAGTTTATAGTTAGAAGGCAGCAGCAACAAGAGGTCCATTCCAGAATCTGTGGCTTGATTTATCACCGAAGATGCAATGGCAGCCACTCACCACAGGTCTGTTCCTTTAAGGAGGTGAAGTGTTTATGTGCTAGAAGAAAAAACATGTGGTTAAGACCAAACCCAGCACAATTATAATCAGAGCAGGGCAACCAATGCAATCCCTTCAGGGAGAGAAAATACAGTGAGAGTCTGCATGTTTGCTTAACATGACTGCATAACAGTCTTCTGATTCAGATGGAAAAGAACTAGACTTAAACAGATCTACCCCATCAGTGAGCATGGCAAGAAGCAGCATGTTTTCAGAATACAAGTACAAATAAATGCCCATGCTGTGGAAATGAATAATGATATAGGCATTGTGTCATCATTCATTTCAGCATGTTGTGCTATCGTGGGTGATGATATCTACAGTAAGAAATTCTGTCACCTATCATTGATAGAAAGTATGCATTGAAAGTATTGAAAGACTGAAGGTACTAAGTTAGATGGAATGTGTTTTGTGCTTGGATGGCAATGATTCGAATTAATAGCAGTGACAGACTTAGAACAACTGACATGACTAAGCGAGGACATGTTTAGTGTCCAAAAAGACATTGCCAATTACTCTTGGAGAAATTATTATGCAAATATAAATAAATCTTTAAAGAAGCTATTTGTGGCATTACTGGTTATCAGGCCCACACACATATCAAGACTTGTAGCAAGACAGCACGTTGTAAACCTTGATTAGTGCCACATTCACTATAAAGTCATGGGTTCATATGTGGCACCTAACATTCACACCACAAAAGTGCCAGGCAATGACTATGTCCAACAAGAGAAAGACAACTATCTGCCCTTGATATTCAATGGCATTATTATCACTATGTCTTCCCACATACTTCACATCAACATCCTGGGAGTGACCAGCCTTCAGAAACTCAACTTGCAGCACATAAATAATGGCCACAAGAGCCATTATTTATGGCGAGTGGGTATTCTGCATCGTGAGACTCACCTCCTCATTCCCCCAATCCTTTCCATTATCTACAAGATACAAGTCAACAATGGAATGCCCTCCACTTCTGTCGACGAGTACAACACCAACAATTCTCAAGCCGCTTGACTTGATAGCATCCAGGACAAAGCACCCCAATTGATAGGTACTGTATCCACCACCCTAACCGCTCACACATTGTCGGTGCCCAGAGGATACAATATGTACCATCTAAAAAATGCTCTGCATTTACTCACCCAGATTACTCCACCTACCATACCCATGAACTCTACCACCAAGAAGGGTAAGGGCAGCACATGCATGCAAATGCCACCACCTGCAGGTTCTCCTCAAAGTTGCATGCCATCCTTATTTGGAAATATATCACTTGTCCTTCATCATCGCTGGAACTAAATCTTGGAATACACAGCCCCATAGTAGTGAGAAAGTATTCTCACCAGAAGGAGGGCTGTGGTCCAAGAAGACAGCTCACCACTGGGTAATTAGGATGTGATCTTAATACCCAGATTCTGAGAAGTGAATAAAATGAAAAGCAATTGTGCTCAAATCATCTTGCAATGGAGGCCAACATAACGGTTACTTCTCTATGACAACCATGAGGTGAGTAAGGATATCACACGTTCTTTGGATCAAGAAATAACTAAAACATCAGTGACCCAAACACAGTCCAGCAGGTCCAAGCAACTGGGAAAGCTTATTAATGGCCATGTCTCTTCTTTTCTTCTCTTTCCTACCCTATCTCTCTTTTTGCTACCCCCCTTTTTTTCCTCCTTTGACCCATCCCCCGGTGGATCTGCTCTCCCCTCCTCCCCCGCACCTGCCTATCACTATCTTTTCCCTGCATCTACCTATCACCACATTGTGCCCACCCCGCCTCCCCTCTTTTGTCCACCTATCACTGCTCTGCTTTTCCCTTCTATATTTTGGGCTTCCTCTTTTCCTATCTTCAGTCCTGAAGAAGGGTCCTGACCTGAAATGTTGACCACCTGCTTTTCTCCACGGATGTTGCCTGGCCTGCTGAGCTCCCCCAGCATCATAGTGTTTTTCATCTAGATTTCAACATCTTGGAGTGATGGAGGATGAAGGGGGACCTGATAGAGGTGTATAAGATGATGAGAGGCATTGATTGTGTGGATAGTCAGAGGCTTTTTCCCAGGGCTGAATTGGTGGCCACAAGAGGACATAGGTTTAAGGTGCTGGGGAGTAGGTCTAGAGGAGATGTCAGGGGTAAGTTTTTTACTCAGACAGTGGTGAGTGCATGGAATGGGCTGCCGGCAATGGTGGTGGAGGTGGATACGATAGGGTCTTTTAGGAGACTTTTGGATAGGTACATGGAGCTGAGAAAAATAGAGGGCTATGGGTAAGCCTAGTAATTTCTAGGGTAGGGACATGTTCGGCACAGCTTTGTGGGCCGAGGGGCCTGAATTGTGCTGTAGGTTTTCTATGTTTCTATCTGTGGTCCTTTGTTTCTCTTAGGAAGGATCAATAGGCCTTCAAGAGAGTGCAGTGTAGATTCACCAGAAAGATTCCAGATGTTCAATTAAGATGAGAGGTTACAGAAGCAAAAAATTGTTCCTGAATTTAAAAGCGTGAGCACTGATTTGATCAAAGTTTTCAAGATATCATGGAAAACTGATACAATAGCAAGAGAAAAATGATTTCCACTGGTTGGAGAGTCTAGGACCAGTTATCTTGGTCTAAGAATTAAAGCCAGGTCTTACAAATGTGATGTTGGAAAACATTTCTACATAGTACAGTAGAAGTTTGAAACTCTCTTGGCAAACAATAATTGTTGCTTGGTCAGTTGTTAATTTAAAATCTAAGATTCATGGACTTTTTAAAAAAATTTGAAGGGTATGGGACAAAGATGCATGTGTGGAGTTAGGTCGCGGATTAACTATAAGCTCATTGAATGGTAAAGCATGTTACAGGGACTAAATCCAGACTGCTGTTTGTGCATTTAACCACAGGCTGGGATACAGGGAGAACTCCCTCGCTCTTCTTCAATATCATGATATGGCATCTTTTACACCCAACTGAGAAGAGGAGAGACAGGGCTTCAATTTAACATCCCATCAGAAAAATAACAACCTCCAAAAGTTTAACACATATTGGTCAATAGAAACTGCATAGAGGTGTGCCCCTGGACATCATGTGGACAGACCACGGTCCGCTGCTAGTTGACTCCCTCTCCTCTCTTACCTCCATCTCTGTTGCACCAGTGTCACCACCACAATCATCACACTGGGCCAACTTCTGAATGCCAGGGCACTCACTTGAATGCTGGATCCTTTGGGTGACCAGTGAGATGGATACCAAAATTGGCAATACCAAGCCTGGTTATGTGGAGCTTGAAGGAAATCTCACCTTCCAACCCACAAATCCCAGATTCCATTAATTTATAATCATCCTGGTATAGGTGTTGTCCCTGGTCCAATCAGGGCCAGCTAGCAGTTTAGCTGAAGGGGGAATGAAGGTAAGTTTGTGTAAACTTCTATGGGGTTGGAAGACATCGGTTCACTTAAACAAGCTTAGCATTGTCCATCTCAATCCCCGTTATTCTCCAGATCACTCAACCAAAGGGTAGCATTTCTCAAATGCCATATCATGATATTGTATTGCAATTTAAGGCAGACATGAGGTGATTCTTTTTCTTCTTCAAAAGCTGGTGGAAGCAGAGTTCTCAGTTTGAGTTCGAGAATTCCTACTCTCTCCCTTTTTATGTCATTTTTCAAATCTGTAGTTAATCTCCTAGTGCCATTCTATGTGGCTCAGTGCCAAATTATATCCAACTGCGCTAGTGAGGGTAGGAGTAGAGGAGGAAGCAAATAAATGTGTGGCTGAAGAGCTGGTGTAGGCAGGAGGGCTTCAGTTACTTGGGCCATTGAGATCTCTTGGGGCAGAGGTGACCTGTACAAGAAGGATGGGTTGCACCTGAACTGGAGGTGGACCCATATCTTTGCAGGGAAGTTTACTAGTGTTATATTAGGAGGGTTTAAACTAGTCTGGCAGGGGGATGAAGCAAATATAGAGGTTAAAGCAAGCAAGTCCAGTAGGCAGGACGAGCAAAGGCAGAACAGGGAGCACTGAAGGTCTGACAGACTAAACTGCATTTACTTGAATGCAAGAAGCTTGACAGGTAAGGCAGGTGAACTCATGCATGGATAGACACACAGAATTGTTATTTTATAGTGATTACGGAAACATGGTTGAAGGATAGGCAGGTCTGGCAGTTCAATGTTCCAGGGTACCGATGTTTCCGGTGTAACAGAGGTGGAGGAAAGAGAGGAGAGGGAGTTGCACTATTGACCCTGGAAAACAACAAGGTAGTATTTAAGAGAAGATAAGATATTTATTTATTTGTCACATGTACATCGAAACAGACAGTGAAATACGTCTTTTTGCATTACTGAGAATGAGCTGGGGGCAGCCTGCAAGTGTCGCCGCTCTTCTGGCGCCAACGTAGCATGCCCACAACTCCTATCCTGTAGGTCCTTGGAATGTGGGAGGAAACCCACACAGACACGGGGAGAATGTACAAACTCCTTACAGACAGTGGTGGGAATTGAACCCGGGTTACTGGTGCTGTAATAGCGTTATGCTAACTGCTACACTACTGTTCCGCTATAGAAGGTATCCTGAGGGGAATGTCCAATGATGCCATATGGGTGGAACTTAGCAATAAAGAAAGGGTGTTCACTTTGATGGGATTATACTATAGGCCCCCCAGTGGTCAGCGGGAATTTGAGGACCATATATGTAGGGAAATTACAGATGAGTGTAGGAATAATAAAGTTGTAATTGTAGGTGATTTTAACTTCCCTAATATAGACTGAGACAGCCTTAGTGCTCAGGGATTAGGTGGGGCACTGTTTGTTAAATGTATCAAGGAATGTTTCCTGAAGCAATATGTCGATGCCCCAACTAGAAAGGGTGCTACACTCGACGTTCCCTCAGGAAATGAGGTTGGGTAAGTGGTCGACGTGTCGGTGGGGGAGCACTTTGGGACCAGTGGCCATAATTCTTTTAGTTTCAAGATAGTCATGAAGAAAGAGAGGACTGGTTCTCAGGTTAAAGTCCTAATTTAGGGAAAGTGTAACCAAACGCAGTGCGTGGCAGGAAAGAAAACGTAGAGACCGGCGGCTGGACTGGAGCACACTTTACTGACTCAAACAAAGCGTGCACTCGCCAGAAGTAACTGAGATCCTCTCCGGCGGACATGACGTGCGGTCCCCACCGGAAGGTCCGCCCCGCAGTTAGTCCGCGTTGCAGTTAGTTCGCGTTGCGCTCCCGAGCATGCGCCCGCGGCCGCCGATGGCGGTTCAAGTCCTACGGGTCCAGGCCGCTACAAGAGGCTAATTTTGATGGTATCAGACAGGAACTCTCAAAAGTTGATTGGGAGAGGTTGTTTGCAGGTAAAGGGCCATCATGCAAGTGGGAGGCTTTTAAAAATAAGATAAGAGGAGTTCAGGGCCAGTATGTTCTTGTTGCAGTGAAGGGCAAAATGGAAAGATTAGGGAACCTTGATCGACTAGGGATATTGAGGGTATGGCCAGAAAAAAGGAGGCATGTCAGATATAGGCAGCAGGGATCAAGCAAGTACCTTGAAGGGATGTAGGAGGATACTTAAGAATGAAATTAAGAGGGCAGAAAGGGGCCATAAGAAATCCCAGAAGGGAAGACAAGGGAGAATCAGAATCAGATTTATTATCACTGACATATGACACAAAACTTGTTGTTTTGAGGCAGCTGTACAGTGCAAAGTCATAAAATTATAGTAAATTATAAAATAAATAAATAGTGCAAAACAGGAATAGTGAGGTACTGTTCATGGGTTCATGGACCATTCACAAATCTGATGGCAGAGGGGAAGAAACTGTTCCTAAATCATTGAGTGTGGTTCTTCAGGCTCCTGTACCTCCTCCCTGATATTAGTAACAAGAAGAGGGCATGTCCTGGATGGTGAGGGTCCTTAGTGATGGATGCCGCCTTCTTGAAGAACTGCCTCTTGAAGATGTCCTCGATATTAAATGTAAAAGGATAGCTAGAACATAAGAACATAAGAAATAGGAGCAGGAGTAGGCCATCTGGCCTGTCAAGCCTGCTCTACCATTCAATAAGATCATGGCTGATCTGGCTGTGGACTCAGATCCACCTACCTGCCTTTTCCCCATAACCCTTAATTCCCCTACTATGCGAAAATCTATTTAACTGTGTCTTAAGTATATTTAATGAGGTAGCCTCTACTTCTTCCCTGGGCAGGGAATTCCACAGACTCACTACTCTCTGGGAAAAGCAGTCCCACCTCATCTCTGTCCTAAATCTACTCCCCTGAATCTTGAGGCTATGTTCCTTAGTTCTAGTCTCACCTACCAGTGGAAACAACCTTCCTGCCTCTATCTTATCCCTTCCAAAATTTTATATGTTTCCATAAGATCCCCTCACATTCTTCTGAATTTCAGCGAGTATAGTCCCAGGCGACTCAATCTCTCCTCATAGGCTAACACCCTCATCTCCGGAATCGACCTGGTGAACCTCCTCTGCACTGCCTCCAAAGCCAGTATATCCTTTCTCAAGTAAGGAGACCAGAACTGCACACAGTGCTCCAGGTGCAGCCTCACCAGTACCCTCTACAGTTGCAGCATAACCTGCCTGCTCTTAAATTCAATCCCTCTAGCAATGAAGGCCAACATTCCATTTACCTTCTTGATAACCTGTTGCACCTGCAAACCAACCTTTTGCAATTCATGCACAAGCACTCCAAAGTCCCTCTGCATAACAGTATGCTGCAATCTTTCAGCATTTAAATAATAATCTGATCTTTTATTTTTCCTTCCAAAGTGGATGACCTTGCATGTACTCCGTCTGCCAGACCCTTGCCCACTCACTTAACCTATCTATATCTCTCTGCAGACTCTCCGCATCCTCTGCACAATTTGCTTTTCCACTTAATTTAGTGTCATCAGCAAACTTCGATATGCTACACTCTGCCCCCTCTTCCAAACTGTTAATGTATATCGTGAACAGTTGCGGGCCCAGTGCCAACCCTTAAGGCACTCCGCTCATCACTGATTGTCAACCAGAGAAACACCCATTTATCCCAACTCTCTGCCTTCTATTGGTTAACCAATCCTCTATCCATGCTAATACATTACTCCCAACTCCATGCATCCTTATCTTACGGATAAGTCTTTTACGCAGCACCTGTTATCGAATGCCTTCTGGAAATCCAAAAGTAAACAACATCCACCTGTTCCCCTCGATCCACTGCACTCATTATATCCTCAAAGAACTCCAGTGAGTTTGTCAAACAGGACCTGCCCTTCCTGAATCCATGCTGTGTCTGCCTGATGGAACCAGTTCTATCCAGATGCCTCACTATTTCTTCCTTAATGATAGCTTCAAGCATTTTCCTGACTGCAAACATTAAGCTAACTGGCCAATAGTTACCTGCCCTTGGCCTACATCCTTTTATAAACAGTGGTGTGACATTCGTTGCCTTCCAATCCGCCGGGACCTGACCAGAGTCCAGAGAATTTTGGTAAATTATCACAAACGCCTCTACTATAACTTCCGTCATTTATTTCAGTACCCTGGGATGTGTCCCATCAGGACCAGGGAACGTGTTTACCTTTAGGCCCACTAGTTTGCTCATCACTACCTCTTTAGTGACAGAAATTGTATCGAGGTCCTCACCTCCCATCACATCCATAACATCTCTCTTTGGCATATTAGATGTGTTCTCCACCATGAAGACCGACACAAAATAGTTGTTCAAGGCCTTGGCCATTTCCACATTACCCAATATTAATTCCCCCTTCTCAACTTCCAAGGGACCCACGTTCACTTTAGCCACCCTTTTCGGCTATAGTTATAAAAACTTTTACTATCTGTTTTTATATTTTGTGCTAGATTACTTTCATAATCTGTCTTCCCTTTCCTTATTGCTTGCTTAGTGGTTTTTTGTTGCTTTTTAAAGTTTCCCAATCTTCCAGTTTCCCACTACTCTTGGCGACTTTGTATGTATGAGCTTTCAGTTTGATGCCTTTTATTTCCTTAGTTATCCAAGGCTGGCTCTCCCCACCCTTACTGTCCTTGCTTGTAACTGGAATATACTTCTGTTGAGCACGGTGAAAAATCTCTTTGAAAGTCTTCCACTGCTCCTCAACTGTCCCACCATATAGCCCGTGTTTCCAGTCTACGCTAGCCAACTCCTCCCTCATCCCGTACACTGGTTTTAGATCGAACTATTGCACCCTCCATTTGTATGAGAAATTCAATCAAACTATGATCACTCTTTCCAAGAGGATCCCTAACTACAAGACAGTTAATTTTACCTGTCTCATTGCACAGATCTAAGATAACATTTTCCCTTGTGGGTTCACTAACACACTGTCCAAGAAAGCTATCACAGATGCATTCTATGAAGTCCTCCTCAAGACTGTCTCGACCAACTTGATTTACCCAATCTATGTGCAAGTTAAAGTCCCCCATGACAACTGCCGTTCCATTCTTACATGCATCAGATATTTCTTGGTTTACAGTGGCCTGTGTAATGTTATTATTCGGTGGCCGATAGACAACTCCCACCAGTGATTTTTTTCCCTTTACTATTCCTAACCTCTACCTAGATGGATTCAACATTCTGCTCCTTAGATCTTATATCTCTCTATCGCCCTGATCTCATCCTTAATTAAGAGCGCTACCCCACCTCCCTTACCTTCCTGCCTATCCTTCTGTATTACCTGGTACCCTTGGATATTTAATTCCCACTCATCTCCACCCTGCAAGCATATTTCTGTAAGGGCCACTAAATCATATCCCTTTGTAGATATTTGTGCCACAAGTTCACTGACCTTGTTTTGAATACTAAAAGCAGTCAGATAAAGTGGCCTTATACTTACTGTCCTTTTAGAATCTAGTAACCTTTGTGTCCTTTGCGTTTGACTTTTCTGTACTCCACGCTTACTTTTCTCTTTACTAACTTTTGTTCTGGTCTCTGCTTTGCTTTCCGCTGTCTTTCTGCATGGATTCCCATCCCCCTGCCTTATTAATTTAAATCCTCCCCAACAGCACTAACAAACAATCTCCCTAGGACATTGATCCCAGTCCTGCCCGGGTGTAGTCTGTCTGGTTTGCACTGGTCCCACCTCCTCTAGAACCGGTTCCAACGCCCCAGGAATCTGAAACCCTCCATCCTACACCACTGCTCAAGCCACATATTCATCCTAACTATGCTGTTACCCTGACTAGCACTAGGGAGAGAGTAGGTCCCCTTCAGGATCATAGTACAGAGAGGTGCGGGTTATCCTAAATTGCAGAATTTGATGTTCATGCCATTGGGCTGTAATCTCCATTTTCAGGTAACCCACACCGCCTCTATTCCTTTCTCTACCTGATCAACCCAGATCCTCTCACAGACACCCTTCTTCCTGACCCCCTGCACTCCCCTACCCCCCCACACAGTCCCTGTCACCCTGTTTCTTTCCCCTCCCCCACCACTCTCATCTGCCCACCATCCCTTCCTTATTTGGTTGCACCCAGAATCCCTCATTTGCAGCCCTTTGTTGTCTCCACTTATCACCTCCCAGCCTCTGTCACTTTCTCCACCCCTCCTTCCCCCATCTGGTTGCATCTGCCCGTCAATCCTTCCTCACTTGGATTGACCAATCACTTGCCAATTCCTGCCTCACCCCCCTCCCCCTCTCCTCTTTATACTGGCTACCTCCCCATTATACTCTCGGTCCTGATGCAGGGTCTCGACCTGAAGTGTTGACTGTCCCTCTGCCTCCACAGATGCTGCTGGACTCACTGAGTTCCTCCAGCAGTTTGATTTTTTTTGATCCAGATTCCAGCATCTGCATTTTCCTGTGCCTCAAAAGATTCCTTTGACTTTGTTAGCCACAGGTTAGGTACCAGAAGACTGGAGGATAACCAATGTTGTACCTTTATTTAAGAACGACAGCAAGGATAAGACAGAGAACTACAGGCTGGTGAGCCTTACATCCATGGTGGGAAAGTTATTGGAAGAGATCCTGAGAGATTGAATATATTTCTATTTGGAAAAGCAAGGACTGATTGGGAAGCATGGTTTTGTGCATGGGACATGGTGTCTTATGAATTTGATTGAGTTTTTGAAGAGGTGACCATGAAGATTGACAAGGGAGGGCAGTAGGCGTTGTCTACATCAACTTTAGCGAGGCCTTTGACAAGGTCCGGCACAGTAGGGTGGTCCGGAGGTTAGAACACATTGCATCCAGTGTGAGCTAGCCAATTTGATACATAATTGGCTTGGTGATGGGAGCCAGTAGTGGACAGTTGGTTTTCAGAGTGGAGGACTTTGGCCAGTGGTGTGCCCCAGGGATCGGTGCTGGGTCCCCTGTTGTTTGTCATGTACATCAACAATTTGAATGAGAATGTAGGTTGTATGATCAGTAAATTTGCAGATGAGCCCAAAATAGGTGGTATAGACCAAAGTTGGTGGTATGGTGGACAGTGAAGAAGGTTGTCTAAGGTTACAACAAGATATTGATCAACTGGGAAAATGGGCAAAGGAATGGCAGATGGAGTTTAGAACATAGAACATTATAGCACAGTACTGGCCCTTCAGCCCACAATGTTGTGCCGACATTTTATCCTGCTACATTTTAACTCGGACAAATGTGAAGTGATATATATTGGGAAGTTAAATCTGGACAGGACATAAACAGCGAATTGCAGGGCCCCGTGGAACAGAGAGACCTTAGGGTACAAGAACATAATTCTCAAAAAGTGACAATGCAGGTAGACAGGGTGTTGAAGCAGATGTGTGGCATACTTTCCTTGATTGACCAAGGCACTGAGTTGGGACATCATTTTACAATTGCACAAAATGGTGGTTAGGCTGTACTTCGACTATTGTGTGTAGTTCAGGTCAGCACTCTACAGGATGATGTGATTAAGGTCCAGAGAAGATTCACAAGGATGTTGCCTGGACTGGAGGGTTTGTGTTATGATTGGTTAGGTGGAGTCTGTCTTCCCTGGAGCAAAGGAGGCTGAGAGGTGACATGATAGAGGTACATAAAATTATGAGAGGCATAGATAGGGTAGAAAGCCAGTGTCCGTTTCCCATGATAGGGGTATCTAAAACTAGAGGGCAGAGGTTTAAGCTGAGAGGGAAGAGGTTTAAAAGGGATCTGAGGGGTAAAATTTTCACACAAAGAGTAGTTTCTATCTGGAGATGAGCTGCCAGAGGAGGTGGTGGAGGTTGGAACAGTAACAACATTTAAGAGGCATCTGGAAAGGTACTTAAATGAGCAAGGCATAGAAGGATATGGAATTAATGAGGTAACTGAGATTTGTATAGATAGGCACAATGGTCAGCATAGATGTGGTATGCTTAAAGGCTTGGTCTATGCTGTACAATTCTAATACTCTGGTGAAACCCAGTGGGACATTATAACTACAATGAAGGCGCTATGAAAAGGAGACTTCTTGTTGTTGTCTTCAGGTGTAGGGGTCCTTCAACCTGGACAGTTGGGCTGGTGGCTTGCTCACTCAATCAACAGCAGCCTGAGCCCACTTGGGGTTAAAATCCTCTCAAATTTTATGCATTAAATCTCCACTCAATATCTCAGGCTGGCAGGCTGCTTCTGCTGGGAAGGTTTTTCCAATACTGGTGAGCAGAATTTGTCCACTGGTGCCATACCATTTATTAGAGAGGTGAAGACTCATTCTGCGGTTGTTATTTTTCAAAACTGTATGGGCAGCTGACTGCCAGTTGGATATTGTTGGACTTTGCATTAAGGTGCTACAGCATGGCAGGTCTGCTGGGTTTATCACTTGGCATGGTGTTATGGATTCTCCAGGGGCTTTTTATGGTTTTAGTAACTGTCAGGATCATTTTCAGAAGGGATTTGGATCATTTTCACAAGGGATTTGTTCTTGCATGTTTTAGCATATCAAGTGCCGAGAAAAAGCAAAAGCAAATGACCTGAAATGACACGCCTATGTTATCTGCTGGTCTAATATTTTCCAGACTGCATGACACTGGCACCTTCACAGCAGTAGTTTATGCCCAGTGAGACTGGGAAAGACAGACTTGCATTTACATGGTAATGTATCTCATTTGGAAGGTAAAAGCTGACAGAGATTGGTTTGGCTGAATGACCTGTTTGCAGGTTGTAACTTGTACCTTTTCTATGCTGAGGACAAAATGCAGATGTTTTGCTTAGTATTGCTCCCTTTGGAATGAGATCATTGCCCGTCACTTCAGTATGCTGTGCCATTTGAGTCACTTTCGTTCCCACAGGCAAGAGTAACAGTAGCACGCATTTACATGAAGTAAAGTTTCCCACGGAGTGTTGTCAAACAGAAGTTGACAATGAGTGATACATTTATTCGTTGGATAGTTCAGGACCAGAGTAGCAAAACATTTTACCAAAGTCAGAAGTAAATTAAAAAAACTGAAGTTATATAGGCAATGCTAGCTATTACAAAACCCCCATGAAGAGACTAAGAGTTGTACAGCATAGAAATGGCCCTTTGTGATGCCTATCTGTACTAAGCCCACTTACCTGCATTAATTCCATACAAGGTCAATGAGATCACCTTTGGAACAGTATTTTGAGCACAATGTAATGTGTGGGATATTCACTCTCACCCCAGAACACACACACACACACACACACACACACACACACACACACACACACACACACACACACACACCAACTTTGATCACTTTGCACTAAAATGGACTTTGCTTTTTTTGTTCTGATTGTGTTCTCTTTTGTAAAAATTGTGTAAAATGAATGTTTAATTTATGTTTTTCTTGTGAATGCTGCTTACATAATGCTATGTGCCTGTGATTCTGTGTAAGTAAGTTTTTCGTTGCACCTGTGCATACATGTACTTGTGCTTATGACAATAAACTTGACTTTGACTTTGACCACGCACGAGCGCGCGCACACGCACACACACGCACACACACATACACACACACACACGCACACACATACACACAGGCGCGCACGGGGAAACACACACACACACACACACACACACACACACACATATTAACCCACTCACCAGCACACCTTCCACATACACCTCTCTCTCTCTCACACAAACACACACACCATGAACCCACACACTAGCACACTCTCCATACACACATCTCACACACCAAACCACAATACACATATAAAACACATACTACACATTTACAAACAACACACCCGCACACAAATTCCACACACCACAAATCACCCACCCACACACACACCATTCACACACCACACCCACACACGCACACTCCACATACATATATATTGTACCCCCCCCACAGACACACACTTGACACACACACCAACACACCATGCACACCACACACATACATCAACACACACACGCATGCATTGCACACATACACACCATATTATACACCACACAGAAGAATCAAACATTATAGGAACAGGCAGAAAAATAGAGCTGAAGCCAAGATCAGATCAGCTATGATCCTACTCATTGGTGAACAGACTCAAGACCCCATTTAGCCTCTTCCTGCTCTTATTTCTAATGTTTGGCTTGTCCTGTTAAGTAACAAGCCATGATAATTGATCCGTCATCAAGAAACAGATCAGAGTCATGCATGAGGAGATATTATAACAGGTGATCGAAGCTTACCCACAGGTTCCAAAGAGAGGCAGTAAGGAGGAGAGAATGGTTGAGAGATGGAAAGGTGCAGGGAAGGAATGCCATCGTTTAGATCTTTGAAACTTTGGCTGCCAATAATGAACAAAGGAAATGGAGAATTCTCCACAAGGCTGCAATGGGAGGAGTGGGTGATTTCAGAAGATTGTCTACCTGAGGAGTAGAAGCTGGAGTTGAGGGTGCCTTCTTGCATTTGGAGTATGGCAGTTGCCTGAGTTTAAACAGGATCTTCCATTTAACTTCTCCAGGGACCCTAAACTTCTCTTGCAAGCAAGCAGCCTGCTCCTTACAGCTTTCAGTTTCTCTCAATCAAACTGTCCTTTCCCAGAGTTTCTCCCTTTCAAATGGACAGACAAGTGAAGTTGAATTTCTCATGGTGGAGTTGGGGATGTTGGGGCAGGAAATATTCTTCACCTAAGGTGATCTTGCGATTGAGGATGACTTGCTTCCTCTCCAGTTTTGAGGTGGCTAATGAGGCCATTATGGAACCCATAGACTGTACTGTGAGTGGGCAGGAGGTGATGGATGGGATGGGTAGGCTGGTCAATTTCTGTGTGCTTCAGACAAACGTACTTATGTTTCTAAATGCTCCTTCTCCATTTTGAAAGGCTGGGGATTCCCACAAGTCAGTGGGAATATTACAATTTTTAAGGAAGCTTTGAAGACATCCTTGAATATTTGTCTCTGTCCACATGGTCTCGTCATGATAGAGTTTGGAAATAGTATATCTGTTTTGGGAGTCTACTGCTGGGCTTGCAAGTAATGTGGCCTGCCCAACGGGACTGGCTGTGTGTTATTTGGGTCTCATTGCCAGGGACGTTGACCTGGGAGAGGATGCTGTTGTTATTTTGTTAATCCTTCCATAGATCTGGAGGATTTTGCAGACACAGTGTTGGCGATATCTCTCCAATGCTTTAAAGCACTTGATGAGGCATCAAAATGTTTGCTGCAAGTAGTTCAATTCAGAAAATAACACCAAAGGATTTGGACAAAATCTTCTGAGTACTTAAGTGAAGCAGGAGGACTCTAAAACCATTCCTGTTTATTCCCAGGTATGAATTTTAGCAAGAGTGCAGTTTGATCTGACTTGGTTGAGTCCAACCTCTGAAAATTTCTTGTGTAACAATCCCATCAATAAATGGATGTTGAAATGCTAATAGGCAGCTGCTAATTTATTTATATAGAGCTTTGACCTGCCCTCATTCCCCTGGATTCCAACTGGCCTGGTATTGAACACAGTGCGACAGCAGCTAAGGTGGCCTCAGTGATGACCTGACTTTAATGTTACCATCAATTGTGCGTGTGTGAAGCTGGCAGCACTAACAAGGCACTGAACCAGATTATAAAGGATCTGAAAAGTAAAAGGGTAGAGACAGGTTAGACAAGGGGCCAATCCCATTTACACAATCGGAGCCCTAGCATTTTGGGGACCCTGTGCAGCCCCAAGGAGTCATTCAGATGAGATGTTAAGCTGAGGTCATTCTGCTTTCTCAGCTGGGCAGAAAAGATCCCATGGAACATCTCAAAGAAAACCAGGGGAGATATCCTCTCCACCCTTGACAATATTTATCCCTTGCTCAGCCTCACTAAACATGTGTTGCAGGCTGCGAGAACTTCTACTGCTAGCTATCCTGCATGACAGCAGACTTCACGAGGTGTAAACACTGTCTGGTAAAGGGAAAGAAAGGCATGGGCACAAAAGCAAGTCCCTTCTTTCAAACGTAGTAATAGCTCAGTTCAATTGATCTTGCTTAGGGAACAGTACAGGGGGATTTGGAACACAGGGACAAATGGAGCCACAGTTCAGGTCAGCTGTGAACTGATTGAATATTGAAACGAGGTTGGGGGGTTAAAAGACCAACTCTTGCTTCTGTGTTACAAAGTGAAATCTAAATTTCTAAATCAGCAAATGAAAGATGAAGGAAGATTACAATACATGAATGGCAGTTCTGAATTAAAATTGGTGAAACAATGTCTGTTAGTCCCATGACATCATGTTGGGTGATAAGATTCTTTTGCAAGCGAATGATACATTTGTGACTGCAGTGGGGGTGTCTCACTGGAAGAGCTTGTTTCCCACAGGAAGTATTTTATTCAATGAGTGCTCTTCAAGAGTTAACAGGACAGATACCCATAGTTTCATTGAGCTGTTGTTATGTCTGTTGCCTTAGAAACCACAGTGGAATGTTTGTCTGTGAAACCTACAGGGGAGAAGCTTTCGGCGGAGCTTCTGGGTGTGCACCGATCCATCCAATTAGCTGCTACGTGAGGGGGCTCACGGGTGCGATCACATCAAATGCCTGCTGGTCATTCTAGGCGACTTTCCCAGCATCAGAGAGAATAGCACTTCATCAAATTATCAGCAACAAATCTCCACACAATGGGAAAACCAAACAAAAATTAAGGAGTTTAGACTGAATGAAGCTCTTGGTATATTTTTAGGGAGAATAAAAATAACTCAGTCTGACAAAAAGAATATATATCCAAATTAAAAGAAAATCACCGCAGGATAAGACAAAATGAATACAACAATTGGGATGTGTGATGCATAACTTGCATTATTTACTGTGATGAAATATTTATGATGTAAGTTGGACTATCACATGGCTCTAAAGTTAAAGTTGCTGTTTACCAAGGAACAAACATGATTTTTAAGTGGCTGACTGTTTATATTTTAAGAAAAAAAATTGCTTTAATGTCAGTTTAGGGAGATGAGATAACCCCTTAGGGTTTAGGCTTTGTTTAAATCTGTATTTGTTCCGATCAACAATAGTCAGCTCAGTGAGGTCATTTTTCCTTCCATCTTCTCTGCATCTCAGCCAGAGCTGCCTGTGAGGTAAACAGCCGTGCCTTTCTTTATATTGGGAATGGAAACACGTCGCCTTGACAGGAATTTTCCACTCAGCAGCCCCTCGCTTTCCAAAAAGGGGCCTCCTCAAGTTGATACTTGCAACAGTGTAGGACTTTCTCTCTGTGACTGTGTTTCCATATGCAGCTTGGGCATTTTGCATCCTGTGATTTTCATCCAAAGAACTTCCTTCTGATTGAAGTTTTTTAGTTGACTACAGATCTGTTCAATCCTCACTTGTATTCAAAACAGCAACAAATACACGCAAACACCATCAGCAGCTTTGAATTGCTGCTTTCATCCTAATGAAATGTGTAACCAATGCATGGAGAGACATATAAAATGTTAAAAAAAATGACCTTGGCTGTCAATAACCAAAGAAATAAATACTCCAGCAGGTCTAACTTATTGGTTTAGCAGTTTTGAAAGGATTCCCCTGTCTGCAAAATATGGTAGCGTCTCAGACAGTGAGCTCCCAGCAGGTCAGACTGGTGTGTCACATTGTATATACCAAATGACACTGGGTGGTTGTGGGTGGGGTGGGAGCACAGAAGAGGAATGGAGAAATAGAGAAAAGATTGATGATTTGCAGGACACCTAGGGTAATTCATTCAAAGTGCATTACTTCCACTCTCAGCTAGGAACAAGAGCGAGGAGAAAAAGTCTTCAGCGGAGGCTGACAGCTCCAGACTGATCAAAGGCACTCGGCATTGAATGCATCCAGATTATTTAGCTGTTTAGGTTCTTTTTAAAGGGCCAGTGGTACCATCCATTCAGATGCAGAGTAAAAGGATTAAAGATCACAAACAAAAAATAAAAAAAAAGGAAAGGTCTCCTCATCTCTTAAAAAGTAATGTTTATAAAAGGCCTGCTGAGCACCGGAAAGAGAAGAGAAGGGTCATTTTTAATGGCAGTGATCTGCTTCCTAATTACACAAAGTATCTGATAATAAATTGTTCCAATGGCACTTTTCCTTTTGATATACCCCACCCCCAGGAAACTTTTGTTAACTGCCTTTAGATCTCTTGACCCAAGGTTTTGTAAGGATTCTGTGCTCTGCTGTAGGCCTTCATTCATTCAGCTACATCATCCAGCCCCGGCGAGATTCCAGGCATTGCCAGAAACTTTACTCTGTGCTTGATATGTAAAAAAAAATGAGAATGGTTTAGAGGCAATGAGGAGGGTTGGGGTGAACGGTGTTGGGGGTGTGTGGGGAGAAGGAGGGAGAGGAACACATGTTTTGTGTGGGTATTTTCATGTAGGACTTTTTGCATTCATGTTTTCTAGACATCTCAAAACATTAGAATCAGATTTATTAACACTGACAGATGACATGAAATTTGTTGTTTTGCGGCAGCAGTACAGCGCAAAGACATAAAATCTATAAATTTAAGATAAGATCTTTATTAGTCACATGTACATCAAAACACACAGTGAAACGCATCTTTGCGTAGAGTGTTCTGGGGGCAGCCCGCAAGTGTCGTCACGCTTCTGGCGCCAACATAGCATGCCCACAACTTCCTAACCTGTACATCTTTGGAATGTGGGAGGAAACTGGAGCACCCGGAGGAAACCCATGCAGTCACGGGGAGAACGTACAAACTACTTACAGACAGTGGCGGGAATTGAACCTGGGTCACTGGTGCTGTAATAGCGTTATGCTAACCGCTACACTCCCATGGCAGTGGACCATGGAACTATGGATGGAAGAGGGGGAGGAGAGGAGATGGGCAGTTCATCAAGGCAGGGGATGGGAATAAGGGAAGACAAAAGAGTGGGCGGGGGAAGAAAAAGAAGGGGCGAGGTGCTCAGTGGTGGGGAGGGTTGTGTCTGTGATGGAGCTGGCTGAGTCTATAACGCTGTGCAGCCTTTTGCGATCCTGTGCATTGGAGGCTCCAAGGAAGTATTACACAACCAAGAAATCATTTTTGAAGTGCAGCTGCTCTGTTTTCATAGGCAAATCTGGCAGTTAATTTGCACACAAGGTAGAATCCTGTAAATCACAATCAGATGAATGTTCACTTTGAGTACTTAGAACTGACAGCATGGAAACAAGCCTTTCAACTCACCCAGCCCAACTGAGTATTTCCTCTCCACCTAAACTAATCATCCTAATCACCTGCTTGTTCTCATATCCTGTTTTCCTTCTTGCACCTACTTAATAATCTTGAATGCTGACGTCAATTCTACCTCAAACACCAACCCTGGAAGTAAATCCCACTGATTCACAAGCCCCAGAGCAGAGAAATTCCACGTGCTTTCAAGCAGGAGTTGGATAGGCCATTGAGGGAAAATAATTTACAAGGCTATGGGAAAAGAGCAGGAGAATAACATGAATCAATTGCTCTGCAGGGAGAGCAGGGTCTCAGTTGGATGGCTTCCTTCTGTGTTATAACAATTCTATAATTCTATTTCCTCTATTGTAATTCTCCTACATTTAAACTTGTATTTACGCCCTTCATTCACGATCCGTCAGCAACTCCATACAGTCTGTGTCAATCTACCCTTTGCTATTCGAAACACTTTAATTTATCAGACATGTTTTGGTGGTGGTAGTTCATAAATAGAACTACCACCTGGACCACAGGAGAACTCCCAAGGTTTTAGCTTAAGTTAGAAAATACATCAGAGCACAACAGACTCTACTAAGACAGGGCTGAACACAGTTGTTTCAGACTGATGCAGAGTTTCGACCCAAAATGTCGATAATTCCTTTCCCCCAACAGATGCTGCTCAACCCATTGAGTTCCTCCAGTAGATTGTTTGTTGCTCCAGATTCCAGCATCTGCAGTCTCTTGTGTAAGAAGAGATATTTTGAAATTAGGAAAGAGTGAAAGACAGTAAGTTGCAATCAATAAAATACAGGCAGCATAGTGGCCTCACAGTGCCAGAGACCTGTGTTCAGTCCTGACCTCGGATGCTGTCTGTTTGGACTTTGTAGCTTCTCCCTGGGTTTCTTCCGGTTGATCTAGTTTCCTCTCACATCCCAAAGGAGCATGGTTTGGTCTGTAATTGGCCACTGTAAATTCCCCTTGTATGCAGGTGCGTGGTGGAATCTGGGAAAAGCTAATGAGAATGCTGGAAGAATAAAAAAATAGGATTAATGTAGGGTTAATGTGAAAGAGTGGAATCAGTAGGCTGAAGGGCCTGTTTATGTGCTGTATCTCTCAGTGCCTTGATAACTCAATAAGTCCAGAAAAGTAAAATAGGTATTCAAAACAAACAAACATGTGGGAAGGATGGATGATAAGACAAGATTTCTTTCTTAGTCACATGTACATTGAAACACACAATGAAATGCATCTTTTGCATATAGAGTGTTCTGGGGGCAGCCCGCAAGTGTCACCACACTTCCAGCGCCAACATAGCACGCCCACAACTTCCTAACCTGTATGTCTTTTGGAATGTGGGAGGAAACCGAAACACCTGGAGGAAACCCACACAGACACGGGGAGAACATACAAGCTCCTTACAGACAGCGACTGGAATTGAACCCGGGTTGCTGGCGCTGTAATAGCGTTACACTAACCACTACACTATCGTACCTGCCTGAAGACTGGGAGAGGGAAGGAATAATAAAATGCTAAACTTTTTTTTTGCTTCCATTTAAACTTGAATGCAACATTTGAAAAATAAAACTTTATTAGCATTTGTTTCTTACATGACAGTAATCACCATACTTCAGAAGCAATTCATAGAGGTTGTGGGAAGTGGTGGTTCAATGTAATTTATTTTTTCATAAACCATGAACTAAAAAGGTGTAAAATTAATGTGCACTCAGAAATGGAAATCTCCAATATATTTAAGGTCCAGCTAATTCAACATTATATTTAGTATTAATATAATCGTGTTTATTACGCAGGAAAAAACTTTTAGTTCTAATTTGCATTGCCACTTAACACTCCATCATCATGCTTCGATTATCTTTAACCTTCCCAAGAACCAGCAGATGATAGTGTTTGGGGCTGTTGAGAAAACACGAAAATAATAGAAGTGGGAGTAGGTCTCATTCTTGTTTGGTTATTCAGTTAGATTACAGTTGATTTTTCATCTCAGGCCACTTTCCTGTGATTTGCTTAATAACTAAATATATAAAAATATAGGATTATAACTTTACCTTACCTCGTCCACTCCAGTGTTCTACCACTAGATTTACTGGTACATTTGGAACATCATTGTGAGATTCCACCACTGTATAATCTGATTGAATTTTCAAGATCTTAAGCTTGGCTATCTGGTGTGAAATCATTGAGTTTGATCACTGGAGATATCAGGTCACCACCCATGGAATCAGAATCAGAATCAGAATCAGGTTTATTATCACTGACATATGCCATGAAATTTGTTGTTTTGCAGCAGTAGTACAGTGCAAGACATAAAAACATAAAAATTACTATAAGTTACAAAAATAAATAAATTGTGCAAAAGAGGAATAATGAGGTAGTGTTCATGGACATCCAGAAATCTGATGGCAGAGGGAAAGAAGCAGTTCCTGAAACATTGGGTGTGGGTCTTCAGGCGCAGGCACAGTAGTGTAGCGGTTAGCATAACGCTTTACAGCGCCAGCGACCCGGGTTCAATTCCCGCCACTGCCTGTAAGGAGTTTGTACGTTCTCCCCGTGTCTGTGTGGGTTTCCCCCAGGTGCTCCGGTTTCCTCCCACATTCCAAAGACGTACAGGTTAGGAAGTTATGGGCATGCTATGTTGGCGCTGGAAGCATGGTGACACTTGCGGGCTGCCCCCAGAACACTACACAAAAGATGCATTTCACTGTGTGTTTCTATGTACATGTGACCAATAAAGATCTTACCTTACCTTACCTTATCCTCCCCGATGGTAGTAACGTGAAGAGGGCATGTCCTGGGTGTGTGAGGATCCTTAATGATGGATGCTGCTGTCCTGAGGCACCACCTCTTGAAGATGTCCTCGATTGTGGGGAGGGTTGTGCCCATGATGGAGCTGGCTAAGTCTACATCCCTCTGTAGCCTCTTTTGATCCTGCACATTGGAGCCTCCATACCAGGCGGTGATGCAAACAGTCAGAATGCTCTCCACCGTATATCTGTAGAAATTTGCAGGAGTCTTTGGTGACATACCAAATCTCCTCAAACTCCTAATGAAGTAGAGTCGCTGGCGTGCCTTCTTCGTGATTGCATCCTCTGAGATGTTGACGCCCAGGAACTTGAAGTTGGTCACCCTTTCCACCACCGACCCGACTTCTCCCGACTTCACCTTCCTGAAGTCCACAATCAATTCCTTGGTCTTGCTGACGTTGAGTACGAGGTTGTTGTTGCAACGCCACTCGATCAGCAGATCTAACTCACTCCTGTACGCCTCCTCATTGTCATCTGAGATTCTGCCAACAACAGTGGTGTCATCGGCGAACTGGATACTTTTTAACCAAGAACTTCTAGGAATTACAATTTTAAGTTTAAAACTGACATTTTCTTCACCTTTGGCTTCACAATTTAATCCAGCAGTATTTGAATTCAATTCATAAAACTTAGAGATTGAGATACTCCTGCTGTTTCTTTAGGGATCTGTGTTAGAATATGAGGTGTAGAACCAGTAGGCTCCTCTAGTTTCCAGTGGACTTATGCTGTTGCCGGTGAAGAACGGCAGCTGCAAGGCCTGGAGACCTGACAATGTTGTGAATCATAAAGCTTGAAGCTTAATTTGGGGATTCTAGGTACTTGGTGACAGTTCCCCTTCGATCCAACTTGTAGGGGCACTGGATAACATTCTGTGCCAGTTCTCTTCAGCAATGTGGCCTGTGAGCGGTCTTGGTCACAGAGAAGTGACTGGGCTATGGATTGCCCTTTGGATCGGGAAAAAACCTTACTTTGCAATACTGAGCTTATACCTACTACAGGCACAGATCCTGTCATGCGCTTTCAGAAATACCTGAAAACTGAGGTAACATAAATGGTGGCCTTCTGATATAACAGGATTTTACTCGACTTTGCAGTTCACAGTGCCTGGACAATGAATGTGGGCCATGTGGTAAGGAGAAGAATAGCAGCGCCGTCATTTTTTTTTCTGTGGTATTATTTATATTGACTATATCATCAGCCACAATGCTTATACTCAGCTCTATGGAAAACCAGAAATCAGGCAATAAATACCTGTCTATGGAGTGTAGCATTAAGTAAGACTTAAATTACTTCAATAAACATACAGTTTATAGGCTGACATGTATGTTCAATACTGAGGATGCTGCCAAGATTTGGACTAAATGGAAAGAAGCCATGATTTTGTGGATGACAACTGATAGTAGGGTAAAAAGTCAGAGCAGCTCAAACCATGTATCATGCTCCAGGGGTTCTCCTGCAATCTTTCCTCATTTCCTGTGTGGTGTAAAAATGTTGTGCTTACCTGTCCACTGCTTTCAAGACTACTTGCAGAATATTTCTAATAGTGGTGCAGTATTGAAACTAAGTTGTACATCATAGTTAGCTGCTTGCCTGGAAAATGCCTGCAAAGTTGCTTTGAGCAGCAGATGCCTTACGCTCTGCTACTGCAGTGATGCTAAATAATGCACTAGGAGATATGTGGAGGAGATTTTGCATAAGTACAGAATGTTTTGGTGATCAAAAAAGAACTGCAGGTTATTGAATGAGTCATAGACTGATGCAACACAACTGAAGCTGTTTGGCTATGGTACTCCTGTTGGGTCTTTGAAAAAGCTACACATTTAGGTTGACCTTTCTTTCTCTTTCCACACTTCACTTTTGTGTCTTTTTTTCACCTGGCAACTGTTCATCAAAATGCATTATTGCCTCTGCTTTTACCACCCCGCCTCCCCTCCAGATAGAGCGTTCCAATTAACAATAACTCCAGAAAGTACCCTCATATAAATTGCCAAACTTGGATTTGGGGCATTACCAATGGCCATTCTCCAGCTCCTTTCAAGCTAACATCTGGGTAGAATCCAAAGAGTCCATCCACAATTATACAAATTATGATATAAGTAGGAATATTGTCTGCAATTAGGAGCATGGCAAGTGCCAGGTGGAAGGTCATCCACGTCCAAGATATTACGCTAAAATGAGGCTGTTGCTTCTCGCCCTTTTCATTATTATAGTCTCATGAAAGTTTGTTGAATTGAAACACTAACTCTCCATTGATTCTACGTGACCTGCGGTGGGTACAATTATAATGTTTAAAAGACATTTGGACAGGTAAGATTAAGATAAAAGATATCTTTATTAGTCACATGTACATCAAAACACACAGTGAAATACATCTTTTGCGTAGAGTGTTCTGGGGGCAGCCCGCAAGTATCGTCACGCTTCCGGTGCCAACATAGCATGCCCACAGCTTCCTAACCCGTACATCTTTGGAATGTAGGAGGAATCTGGAGCACCCAGAGGAAACCCACGCAGACACGGGGAGAACGTACAAACTCCTTACAGACAGTGGCCGGAATTGAATCTGGGTCGCTGGCGCTGTAATAGCGTTACGCTAACCGCTACACAAGGGAAGGTTTAGAGGGTTATGGACTCACTCATGTCGGCAACTTGGTTGGCATGGATGAGTTGGGCCAAAGGGCCTGTTTCCATGCTGTTTTGTTTCATATTATCACTGCTTTGGTTTGATTTTCCTCTACCAAATATAAGCTAATTTTTACTTAACGATACAGCATGGAAACAAACCATTTGGCCCAATTCTGCTCCAACCAACAACCACCCATTTCCACTAATCCATTTTATTCTCCCCACGTTCCCATCAACTCTCCCCAGATTTGACTACTCACCTACACACCAGCGGCAATCCACTCAGAACAATTAACTTAACATTCTGATCTTCCTAGGATATGAGTGAAAACCAGAGGAAACCCACATGGTCACAAGGAGAACGTGCAAATGCCACACAGTGCCGTGGGTCAACATCGAACCTGGATCACTGGAGCTGTGAGGCAGCAGCTCTGGCAGATGTGCCACAGTCTCTAAAGAATGACGGGAAAAAAAATGACCTTTCTTGCCAGTTTTCTTCCTCCTTCTGGATCTCAGCATTTAAATTGAATCAGGAATAACTTCCATACATTTGCTTGTGACTATCTCAGCCCATTTGTGTATTGATAAAGCACAATATTCTGCTTGCACTAAGTGAGCAAGCTGAAAAACTGTGTTGCCGACTGGTAAGGAACAATGGATGTACTCAAAACTGAGAAAGCTTGCTTTATATCTGCCCTGATGCTACATTGCTTCATGTTCAAAATATAAGTGTGCTAAAAGTTGCTCTGCTATGACTGTGGTTAAGTGTGGCATCTGGAATCTGAGGAGAAAGATCTTTGTTCTGCCAGTGGTTGAGCAAAATAATACAGAAAATGCCGGAAATACTCAGCAGGGCAGGCAGAATCTGTGGAGAGAGAAAAACAAGAGTTAGTGTTTCAGGTTATATGTTCTAAGTTGCAGAGAAGGGGGAGTGTGGAGAGAACAAAGGGAGTGTCCAATAGCAACTGAATGACACAAGTAATGGTGTCAGCTGAGCGAGGGGGTGAAGGCTTGACAATCACAAGTTAACTGTCTACAGGAGATGCAAATAGAAGGAGATGAATGAAAACGGAGGAGGAGAGAGAAAGAAAAAGAAAAAGCAATGCTTGAACAGTGTGATATAAAGCACTGGAGAGGCAAAAGAATGGAGATACTGGAAATCTGAAATAAAAGGAAAGAATTCTACAAATGCTCAGCAGATTAGGCAGCATCAGTGAAGACAGATGATTTTTTAGGCTGATGATCTTTCATCAGAATTAGCCCATTGCCACATGTACTAGAAAGCTGGTTATCTAAATTCAGTGGTAAAGCCTGGGAGCTGTAATATAGCAAGGTGGAAAATGAGATACTGTTCCTCGAGCTTGCAATGAGTTTTATTGGAGTAGTTAAAGTCGAGTTTATTGTCATATGCACAAGTACATGTGTGCACAGGTGCAAAGTATTTTAAGAGGCCAAAGGCAGAGAGATGAGAGTGGGAGTGGGATGGAAAATTAAAGTGACAGAGAGCAAAGTGAAGCTCAGGTCATCCAGGTCAGTAAAGCGATCACCAATCTGCATTTGGTTTCTCCTCTATGGAGGGGAACACATCAGATGTAGTAAACTGAATTGGAAGAGGTACACATGAATTGTTGCCTTCCCTGGAAGAAATGTTTGAGTCCCTAAATGGTGGAAAAGGAAGAGGTAAAAGGAGAGGTGTAGCACCTAGCATCATTTAAATAATTTTATTTTGATCCATGAACTACACCAAAGTGGGCAAACTCTGCATAAATGCAGGATGTCTGCCATGCAAGAACACTTGCTGTTGATTTTTCTGACTTTGACATGACCTGCTCTTTCCTCAAGGACCAGAGCCAGACAGCTGCCATTCCACACACATGCCCAATGTAAACAAGAGCTAAGGACAGGAATGAAGAGAAATCTCTTTACACAGGTTACTAAACCTCTGAGCTTCTCTTTTCAGGTGATGCTCTATCATTGAGTACATTTAAACAGTGATCAACATATTTTTGAATACCACAGGTGGTGTGTAAATAGGCTGGAAAAGTGGACGTGATCAGCCGCAAGTTTATTGAATTGCAGAGGTGGAGTATGCCAAGAGGTCATTTGGCATACTCCTGCATCTACATTTTATATTCTCAGTCTATACTTTGTCCTCAGGATATGGACCTGTTTCCCATTATAGGGAGTTGAACAGTGGTCTGAGGAAGAGAGACCAGATTAGCAGATGAGCCATAGCCTACAGCTTGGAATATCTATGAGCAATGCCACAAGAAATCAGTTGGTAGATGCACTCTGTAACAAAAACTCACAGATTTGTCAGAATGATTTTAATACTGCAATCACAATTTTGGTTTTAGTCAAAGTTTATTGCACCATATGAAACTACAAGTGTCTCAGGCATCATTATATCTCAACTGAACTGTTGGTGATACTGGCATCACTGAAAAGCAGCCAAATGATCCAGATATAATGCAGCCTGGAGGTAGAACTCAACAAACTCCTTCTATGTGCTGGGAACTGCTCTGACTTCTGTCTATGGTTGTAACTGGCTCTTCACTGTTGTGTTTACAGATTCTCCTGTTAATTTTTTTACTGAGAACCATAATTAACAACACTTCCAGTTATCATAAAAAGAGGAAGGAAAAAGTCATGAAGATCAAAATGAGTTTTGATGTGGGTTGATGCATCAGTGCCAACACAGCATCTTTACTTAGTGAGCGTTACAGTTTTTCGAAGGAGTTGGAGTCTTTCCAAACCCACTGCAAGCCCTAGCCTCCCAGTCACCTCCTACATGGAAAGCACTGGGGCCTCCGCTCCTGAACAGAGCCACTTTGCAAATGGAATTTTCAGGTCACGTCCCACTACCATTTCTTGCCAACAAATGGAACATAACATTGGTTGAGAAACAAAAAAAGTGACTATTTGTGTCAAATGCTTTTATATAATTCAAGTTCTTAGTGAAATGAATTTCTATCTTAAGGTTGAATGCTGTAATTAAATCTTCAATGAGAGAAGTGCAGCGAGATAAGCTGAGCTTTCACTGCCCCCATCTGGTTTATAAAAGGTCCACAAAGGAGTCGTGCATTGGTACCTCCTGCTATAGGTGAGCCTTCACAGTGATGGCAGTTCTAACTATTCCCAACTCTTACCAATGACAACAGCTGTCCTTTGTTGGTCTTCTGTATAAGTATGGAAATCAGAGTGTAAACATAGGAGAGAACCACATTTCAAAAAAGTTTTTGAGTCAGTTTCCTATAAAAAAGATTTGGGAATGTATATACTTAAGTGCTGAGTCTAAAGTCAAAGCGAGTGCCAACAGATTCGGCATTCTTTTCACAGTTACAATCTGCAGCTGCTGAAATATCAAATATCTGGTTTTAGCTGGTAGGAAGCTAGGCATGGAACATGTATTCACACAAGAACTTAGTTAATTTGTTGCCTCATCTCAAGCATCCATGAATATCCAAAATAATATCACTGGGTAGGCTTACTGACTGAGACAGGTTTGCAGTGTTAGATGATAAATCATGGTTGTTAGAGGAAGATGGGAGGTTTTATTGGCAGGGTGTCAGCCAGTGACTGAATGGGGAGATTGAATGGAAAGCCCATGCAGTTTCTGCATTCAGCAATAATAACCAGAATGATATACCAATGTCCAAGATTAGTTGGTCCACCGCAGCCTTAGAAGGGAGAGTGGATATGCGAGAGAAATCACATTCATTTTGGACACAATCAGTTTTCAATTAGAAGGCTGAGTGGAGAAACTTAGCTCGATAGTAGAGCAACATGTTGTTCTCATAATAAGAAGCACTGTAAAGTTTGGAAAGATGTCAACAGTTACAAAACACCGCTGACAATCTCAGAAGATCCCAAAGTGAAGGAAAGCTTCATTATTACTGTCATCCTGTACATTCTCCTCTTGTCAGTAAAATAAAGTTGCACAATGATCCATAACAGGAAAAGTGGACATTCTTCTGAAAGCAAGGATAGAAAAAAAACAAATGCAGACACAGCTAATGAGATAATCAACAACCTACTGAACATGTACATGATTCAAAGGTGTTAACAGTTTGGGGAGGAAGTTCTGTCACAACTCTGTGGCTCAATCTAAATTTAATGGAAGGCAAGAAAAGGTTGCATGATAAGTTGGTTGCTGAAATTGCCTCTGATTTTTTTTACGCATTAATGTAGTTTTTATTTGACTGAGTCAAGTTGGGTGGATGTCTTATCATTATTCATTTTGCTTCTAATTTCTTAGGTGAACCACCACCTTCTCAAGGGCAACAAGGGATGGGCAATTAAATGCTGGCTAAGCCTGTGAAGCGAACGTGCGTTGAATGTATATAATGAAAAGGTAGATCATGGACTACCTTGAGATGAATGAAAGGCAATAATACCTGCACTCTGATCAAATTTGTTTCACCATTGTTATCATTGTATGTACATGATCTATCAGAAGAACCATATTATCAAAAGCCTTGTGTAAATTGTAGAACTAGTGGATTTTTTTTTTGTTTTGAAAATTACAGGAAGTTGCCAGCATCAATGACAAAGTTGAAATGTTTGCCTTAATAATCCAGGAAAGATTTTAGAGACCAGGAAACCAAGGTTTACCAGATAACTGGAAGTGAATGGATTGGTTAAACATGGGCAAAGGACCCAACTATTCCAGGAATGTGCAGTCCAGCTGAACTTAATACCAGGAACTCATCATATTTCAATGGTGCTTTGTGAGACCCTGCGTCAGAAGGTTAGAGCCCCTTTGGAGCCTCTCCCTTCATTTGGGAGAGCAACATTGAGGCTGGGGTTTGGAGAGGTTGAATTGGAAGAGTCACCAATTGTGGCAAGGAAGAGAGATCAGCAGAAGAGAGGCTTTGTTGAGGGGGCGCTGAGTAAACTGGAGGTTTGTGGTGTGCTGTAAATGTGCTGACCTCCGCAGGGAGCAGCTCATGCATCCATTTGCTTACATCAAGCCTAAGAAACCTTGAGACAGCAGTTAAATTTAAATCTGGTTCACAATTTGGATCCTGATGAACTTCTGTGCCTCTCCAAGGTGGGACCTTTGCAAGTGTTCCTATCAGCCAGCTTGAAATGGTGGCAACGCACATACAGCAACATGGGTTGTACTCTATATTATCTGGAGGTGAGTAAACTCCCTTGTCTCCTCCCACCCACTTTCATCCATGAGGAGTGAATATTGAGGCCAATAAGTATTATTAAGATAAAATAGTTGATGGACATTTTGGGCTGGGACAGTTGACAACCACCCACCAGAGTGGTGAATTTGGGCAGGGTATATTTACTGGCAGCTTTGATTTGATTCCTGCCGTCAATCCTGACCTCTCCTTCCCCTTTGAAAATCTAGGAGCGCTAGGACTTGTGACATTTCCTTCCCAAGGGGGACTTAAGTTCAACATTGCTTGCTAAATATTTGGATGCCTTTGGATTATGAAAGGCACTATATCAATGCAAAATCTTTCTTTCCAGTCAAATATCAATTCTGTCATGTATTTAATTGTTGTGGTCAATGTATACTTGGTAAACAATAAAATAAGTGGCTGGAAGTACATCCCCAGTAATTGGAGCCAAATACTCTGCATAATGGGGTCAATGTAGAATCGCAGAATGTACAGCTCAAAATGAGGCTATTTGATCCCCTGTACCAACTCTATGAAAGAACAATTCAACCAGTCCAGTCCCCTATCCTCTCACCAAAGTCTGGCAAGTTATTTACTTTCAGATACTTATGCCTCTCCCTTCTGAACCCTACTGTTGAATCTGACTACCAAAATCCCTGGCAGTGCATTCAGCCCCTAACCACTTGCTGGGTAAAAAAAAATGCTTCCTCCTTCTTCAAAACACCTTCATGCCATGTCTCCTCCACCAATCAGAACAGGTTTTATCTGCCTACTCTGTCTGTACTCTTTATAATTTTAATTATCTCTATCAGATTTCTTTGCAATCTCCTCTTTTTCAAGGAGAATAATCTCATCCTCTCCAGTCTACCTCCATAACCAAAGTTCTTCATCCCTGAAATCACTTTATTCAATCTCTTCTGTGCCATCTCTAAAATGTTACCACTTACCTAACATGTATTGTCCAGAACTGGATATAATATTCCATTTGTAATTGAACCGGTGTTTTATAAAGGTTCATCATGACCAACTTGCTCTTGTAATCTATACCTCATTTTATAAAGCCTAGCATCTGATATAGTTTATAAGCTATGTTGTCCAGACACATGCAACAAACTACATGCCCATATCTCTGGATCTCAGTGTTCTTGAACCCTTTTAGAATCATGTTCTCTAGTTTATTTCACTTCCTTGCATTTTTCCTTCAAAAAATTAATACTTTACATTTCTCAGTATTAAGTTTCATTTGCTCCATCTCTGCCCGTTCCACCAGTTTGTCTATACCGCTTTGAAGTCTATTGCTAACCACATCACTTTTCACTCTACCTCAAAATTTCGTGAATTACTTCAAATTCGGAAATTGTACCCAAGTCCAAGTTATTAACATAGAATGAGAAAAGTAGTGGGCCTCATTGTTGGACAATTCTACACTTCCTTCCAGTATGAAAATCAACCTTTCATGACTACTCTCTGTTTCCTATTTAGCCAATGATCTCTCCATGCACTGCTTCTTTTATTCCCTGGCCTTCAAAACTGATAACAAATATAATATGTGGCACATTATAAAATACCTTTTGGAAGTCCATATATGCCACATCAACTACATTTCCTTCATTGACCCTCTCTGTTACTCCATCAAAATTCTTTACCAAGTTAGTTTGACATAATTTGCCATTAAAATATTTATGCTGGCTTTTTCTAATCATTCCAATTTACTGCTAATTCTGTCCCTGATGATTGTTTCCAGAATATTCTCCACCACTGGCTAGTCTGTAGTTACGAGGATTTTTCCTACACCCTTTTTTGAACACAGTTGTATTCTTCCTCTAAAGTTCATTCATTTGATGGTATTGAAACAAAATTTTAGGGGCAGAATCTACTGGGCAGATGCTGCAGTGTTGCACATTTATCAGCCAGTGATGGAATTCAGTGCAGTGGTTTAATAATTCTGTAGGAATAGAGGAAATTTCTTATAGATAATTATCTTATGAGTTGTTAATATATTCCCTAAACTACACAGAGTCAGAAAAAGGGAAATGAGGTCTGATCTTTCACTTGGGATATAATTTCTTACAGACTGGCATATTACATGATATTACAAATGAATACCTTGTGGCTGTTAAATTGGCTTTAAAATCTGCTCAATGCTATCAAGTTACTGAGATTAGAGACACCTTCCTGAAGTACTAAGACATGTAAATATCAGCCAAATAACAAAAATGAAATCTGATTCCCAAATGAAATGCACATTAACTTGTATTTAAATAACACCCTGAATGCCTCATTGTTCATCACAGGACAAAATTCTTACATTGTGCTATGCAAAGGAACATTGGGGCAGGCAGCCAATAGCATTTTGTGTGTTCTGAGTTCCTCTAGCATTTTATGTGCTGCTCTAACTTTCCAGCATCTGCAGTCTCTCTTGTATCTCCACTTGGCTGCTCCACTGCCAAGTCCCTTTGAGGTATGCCTACCCTGAAGAGGTTTTCCTCCTCTCTACGATGGGAGTTCTGTGAGGCCCTCTCTCTCTCTGCTCTCCCTCTGTGATCTTTGCTGCTCTCCAGCTCTTCAACCATGTGCTCACTCAGACTTGCTTCTACAGTCATATGCCCTTCCTGGGTACTTATCTCTGCTGCCATCTTGTGCTTCTTCAGCCCTCTGTCACTTCCATCTGTCACCTCCCTGCTTCTTGCTTCATTCCCACTCCCCATCCCCACCTGCCTATCTTCCCCCTCTCACCTGGATTCACCTATCACTCGCCAGCTCTCACTCTACCCCCTTCCCCCACTTGAAACGTCGACTGTCCATTTCCCTCCATAGATGCTGCCTGACCCATTGAGTTCCTCCAGCATTTTGTGTGTTGCTCATAGTTTCTGCTTTTTCCTTGGCTCTTATGTAGCTCCAAAAAGTTGAATCACTGATCGGGTGAATAAGAATTCTCACGTCAATCATTGACTAACGAATTGCGATTTTGCCAATGTTTAGCTTTCATCTTTCTGTAGTCTTAAGCTAGTTTCCACATTTCTTGCTGACACTAAATTCACACATTAAGGCGAGACAAAGGGGAAGTGGATAGAAATTTTTATGAAGCAACTTTGAAAAAATATCATTCCTTAACATTGAAGAGAAACATGGTTTTAGATAATTTGGTACCTTTGTGAGAAATAATCCATTTCGTGAGTGGGCTCAGGACTTAACAAGAGAGAACATTATCATTGTAAAATTGTCTGCCCTGACCTACAGGTGAGAATCTCTTAATACCCTCTTAATACAACTACTCATTTGTTGGCCTCTTGACATGATTGCTCACTCCTCCTTCAGAGCAACATTATTATTCTGTCAGGATCTAAGCTTTTTGTGGAATTGTATTTTTCCAATACTAATTGTATTTTTCATGTTGAATTAATCTAGTTAATTGGTTAGTGCATAATGACTAATGCACCAATTAAACCACCAATTAAGGGGTGAATCTGGCTGAATGAAAGTCAGTTGTCATTTTCCAATGTATGTGCCTTAATTTGCCCTGCTAAACAGTAGGTTAATAACTTTTATGACCTTAATATTCTGTTTGATGTGAATCTGTTGTTCTCCAATACTTTGCTTTCTTGAATCTTGAAATGTGGATAAACTTTGGGCTGTATTAGGTCACTATTGTTATTGCCAATGGAGAATGTACTTTTTACATTTTTCAACAAGTGGATAATTACCCATCTTTATTAGTAGCGGTCAAGTTTATAGGTCAGAAAACACAGGCTCATGTGTAAGGTTTATTTAGTATTTTATATCCTGTAGCCAATTTAGTCTTATTTCATTAATTGGCACATTAAATGTGCATAAATGCAAAACAATTATTATGCTGCTAGAATCATTTTTACATCTGTGCACAGAATTTCACTGACATGATTCTAACTTTAAGGTTCCCAGAAATATTTAGTGTCTTTTCAGATTTAGGTTTTATGAAGACTTTGATCCACTGCTTGCATTAAGATTGCATACTTTAACTATGTTCTAAAGGATGATACCCATTTGCACTTTGGAAATCCTTCATCTGAGGAATGAATTATCACAACCAAAGTGTATAATTAACAAGAACAATTAAAAATAAGCAGCTGTTCAAATATCTGTGGAATTGAAAGGACAACATCTATCTTGTTCTAACAGAGCACGTGGCAATTAAAATAAGATAAGGTAAGATGTCTTTATTAGTCACATGTACATCGAAACACACAATGAAATGCATCTTTTGTGTAGAGCGTTCTGGGGGCAGCCCGCAAGTGTCACCACGCTTCCAGCGCCAACATAGCATGCCCACAACTTCCTAATCTGTATGTCTTTGGAATGTGGGAGGAAACCGGAGCACCCAGAGGAAACCCACACAGACACGGGGAGAACATACAAACTCCTTACAGACAGCGGCTGGAATTGAATCCGGGTTGCTAGCGCTGTTTACTGGTATTGGTATTGGTTTATTATTGTCACTGGTACTGAGGTACAGTGAAAAGCTTGTCTTACAAATGGATCGTACAGGTCAATTCATTACACAGTGCAGTTATATTGAGTTAGTACAAAGTGCATTGATATAGTACAGGTAAAAACAGTAACAGTACAGAGTAAAGTGTCACAACTACAGAGAAAGTGCAGTGCAATAAGGTGCAAGGTCACAACAAGGCAGATCGTGAGCTCATAGTCCATCTCATTGTATAAGGGAACCGTTCAATTGTCTTATCACAGTGGGGTAGAAGCTGTCCTTAAGTCTGGTGGTACGTGCCTTCAGGCACCTGTATCTTCTACCCGATGGAAGAGGAGAGAAGAGAGAATGTCCCGGGTGAGTGGGGTCTTTGATTATGCTGGCTGCTACACCAAGACAACGAGAGGTAAAGACAGAGTGTAATAGTGTTACTCTAACCGCTACACCGTGCAAAGCCAAAGGATTTGATTTGAAGATTTGGGAAGCACTGTGGCACAGCTACCCCACAGCTCCACCTGCCCAGGTTCCTTTTCAAGCTTTCTCTTCAACTCAATTGGCAGTTTACATTGTTGGAATGGGGGGTGTTGGGGCAAATGGTAGATCAATGATTTCACGTGGGAGTGAATGGTGATATAATATTCCAAGTCCACAAGGGAAAGCAACCTGGACACACTTGGATCAAATCTGTTCTGCTTCTTACAGGATTTCTTAACTGTCTTGCAGTTCAATTCTCAATGTTGTCTCCTCCATCTTGACTTTTGTTGAGATAGCTGCAGTTTCTCAGAACTTCTCAGATGCTTCAGTTTTCAGACATAGAACAGTTAGGGATTATTCTGGAGTTATGAAATTATGGATAGTAGATATTAATTAAAAAGCGAACCAGTTTTCAGGAAATAAAACCTGTCCACAATTTAACTTCAACTGATGCTTTGGGGTCATTGATACCTATCATTGGGTGTAGGACATGCTGATACTGTGCCATTGAAACTATGCAGGGGAAGACAATAGATGAAAGTCAATTGATGCTGGAGGAACTCAGCAGGCCGGGCAGCATCTGTGGATAAAAGCTGGTGGTCAATGTTTCGGGTCAGGACACTTCCTCAGGACTTCAAACAATAGATAAATGTTCATGTTAATTGGTGCTCATTGAAGACTTCAGGATGAGCTCAGGGAAGGCATTAAGTGGCCATCTGCTGTATTAGCACATTGTTAAAGGTATTCCCCTGCCACTTAATGCACGGTTCAGGACAGGTCTGTTTTGTTACTTAATATTCTGGCTAGTTGTATATTCATGAAGCCATCCCTCAACACAGTGACAAAAGAGGTCTATTTTGGGTGCCTGGAGTTTGCGCTTGGAAGCTTTTGGAACAGACACCAGTTTTGAATATTCAAAGAGGTTCTGCTAGTTGGGATGTGCTCTCATTGTAAATAAGAATTCTGCAAATTTACCTGATATATTCCAAATGTTAAAATTAAGTAGGTGTTTATAGCCATTGAAACTGTAGTTAATCAGTTATTGTTATCTTTGTGTTTAAACAGTATAAAAACATTGTGTCAGGATCTGCTGTGTGAATAAAGACTTCTATATTTCCCAGTTACAGTGTCTGTGTGGCTGTTTAGTCAGTCACAACAGAACCTGTAGCTATCTTCTTTCCCTCCTTTCTCTTTGTGCATCTGTCACAAACCAGCAACAAAAGAAACACACTGAGCATGATTCAGTGTTAAAAACTATTTTATTAATTACTACTTATGATAATACGTAAAATAAAAGTTAAAAAAATGTTAGTATGTTAGAATTCAAAAATGTTAAACCTTGAACGTTAACCCCAAAACTAAACCCGTCGTGTGTGTGTGTGACAAAGTCCAAAACTCCCAGTTCCGGAATGGTTCTTAAAGTTCAGTTCCGCAAGCCATAAGGTGAAACATGAGCAAGGGCTTCTTCAACAACCACCGTTGTCTGAAGATAAGATGTAGATGTAGAGAAACATAGAGAGAGTAAATACGAAATCCAAATGTTCCATGATGGAACCCAAACGACACTTCAGTGTTTACTCGGTAGTGACTTCCTCACCCCGAAAAGCATCCGAATCGTGGTCGTCCACACACAAATACCTGTTTCCTTCTACAGGTCAGCAACAAAGTGAACTCCACCGGATTACTTCCAACTTCCATACATGGATTTCAGTGGCAAACACAGTTATTGTTTCTCATCCATCGATAGAGAAAACAAGCAGGCTGGTGTCTCTCTCCCTTCTCTCTCTCTCTCCTTCTTCTTCTTCTTACTTCTTCAACAACGTCATTACGTCCTTTATCTTCTATTGACGTAAGCACGCCCCACACACACATACATACACACACTCTCTATCTTAAAAGGGACTTTCACTGAGTCCTTAACACCTCCCACCTAAAAAAAAATTTTTCCCAAGTAAAATTTAACCGCGCATAGTTAGTAATGTTAATAATTATCATGCTACACAACTACAGACTATCAGATTAGTACAGATACATGTTTCCCATTTAACATCGGGAAAGACAATCAGCAATCACATTATCTTTGCCTTTAATGTGAGTTATCATGAGATCAAACTCTTGCAAAATTAAACTCCAGTTTAACAGCCTTCTGTTCTTGTTTTTGACTCGGCTCAGAAACACCTATGGGTTATGATCTGTATATACAGTCAATGGTTTCTGAGCGGTGCAAACATATACACTGAAATGTTGCAAGGCTAAAACAAGCGACAGTAATTTTTTCTCTATGGTGGAATAATTCTTTTGGTGCCCATTAAATTTCTTTGAAAAGTAAGCTACAGGATGGTCAATATATCAAGGTCACCCTTCTGCAACAACACAGCTCCTGCAGCTTCATCACTGGCATCTACTGCTAATGAAATGGCTTTTCAAAGTCAGGTGTTTTGAGCACAGGATGGTAGCATAAAATGGCTTTCAGCTTCTCAAATGCTTCTTGACAAGAATCTGTCCAAACAAACTTTACTCCCTTCTTCTGAAGATTAGTTAGGGGAAGAGCAATATCAGCAAAATTTTTACAAAATTTTCGATAATATCCAACCATTCCCAAAAATCTTCTAATAGTCCTCGTACCTGTGGGAATAGGGAACTCAGATATTGCTTGAACTTTTGCCTGAACAGGAGCTTGCTTGCCTTGACCTACAACATAACCAAGATACGTCACAGTGGCATGGCCAAATTCACTTTTAGCCAAGTTAACTGTAAGGTTAGCCTTGGAAAGTCTTTCAAACAACCTTTCTAACACAGAGGTGTGATCTTCCCAAGTATCGTTCCCAGTCACTAAGTCGTCAATGTAGGCATCTGTATGTCTTAACCCATGAATCACTGAATTAATCATTCTTTGAAATGTTGCCGGAGCATTTTTCATTCCAAATGGTAAAACATTGTATTCATACAATCCAGAAGGGGTTACAAAGGCTGAAATTTCCCTTCCTCTATCTGTTAATGGAACACACCAGTACCCTTTTAATAGGTCAATCTTTGTAAGAAATTTTGCCTTTCCCACTCTGTCTATGCAATCATCCACCCTAGGAATAGGGTATGCATCTGACTTTGTTACAGCATTCACTTTCCTGTAATCTGTGCAAAATCTAACAGTTCCATCAGGTTTAGGTACAATAACACAGGGCGAACTCCAATTTGAAGTAGAATGTCTAATAATATCATTTTCCAACATGTATTTTATTTCCTGATCAACAAGTTTACTTTTTTCCACATTCATTCGATATGGGTGTTGTTTGATTGGTTTTGCATCCCCAACATCAACATCATGGGTAATTATCGATGTTCTGTTTGGAACATCTGGGAACAGATTTTTAAATTTTAAAATTAATTCTCTCATCTGCTGTTTTTGTGAAACTTGTAAATGGTCCAACTTCGTTTCAAGGTTCTCCAGGATATTTTGGTTTTTTAGTTTCGATGGAACAATATTTGGTCTAAATTGGCCTTCCTCAACATCAACAACCTTTACATCATCCACCAAGGCCACAACTGAATCCCTCTCATAATAAGGTTTTAGCATGTTTACATGACAGAGTTGTGTTTTCTTGCGTCTATCTGGTGTTTTGATTATATATGTTAGATCAGTCACTCGAGATTCAATAACATAGGGTCCAGAAAAACGAGCTTGCAAGGGATTATTTTGGCTAGGGAAAAATACCAATACCTTTTGCCCCACTGCGAATGTCCTAGGCTGAGCACGTCTATCAAAATATGTCTTCATTCTTATCTGGCTTGTTTTCAGATTCTCTCTCGCTAGCTGGCAGACTCTCTCCAACCGAGTTTTAAATTTTTGGACATAGTCCAACAGACTCAAGTGCACTTCCTCATTAACCCATTGCTCTCTTAACAACTCCAAAGGTCCTCTCACCCGATGTCCAAACACAAGCTCAAACGGACTAAATCCTATTGACTCCTGGATCGATTCTCTAACGGCAAACAAAAGTAAATGGATACCTTCGTCCCAATCCTTGACAAAGACAAATCTTTGAATTCAGGCTCACTATAAGGATGTTGATCCTCCAGTGAAGACAGAAAAGTCTCAGATAAGGCATCATAATTTTCTTCCTGTTTAGGACTGTCACAAGGAACCACATCAGACTGCACCGGACTGTCTGTCTTGGCTAATTCTCTAGCTCTAGCTCGAGTCACCGCACATGATGGGTAAACATCTGGATCATTCTCAGACTCATCAATCCTTGGTTTGGTTGTTAACCGTACCACAGGATCACTTTCTCCATTTGCAAGGTCATTTCCCAATAACAAAGAAACTCCTTCCACTGGCAAACTAGGTCTTATCCCTATCTCGACTGGTCCTTCTACGAACTTTGACTTTAAAATCACCCTGTGAAAAGGGACAGACATGGTGTCATCTGTAACACCTCGCACTAGATTTACCTCACCAGTGTCACTTTCTTCACCAAAATTTAAAACACTGTCCAGCAAGAGAGATTGACTAGCCCCAGTATCTCTAAGAATTTTCACTGGCACCTGGGGTGACTCATCATTCAGTGAAACAAAACCCTCTGATACATAAGAACGGAATTCCTTTCTCACCTCCTCCAACTTTTCCGCTTTTCCCTCTTGCAAGGACTGATCTTTAACAGCATCTCCTAAACCTTTTTGATTTTTAATTGCCTGAAAGCAAGCATTGGGCACAGCTTCCTTCCTTTTCTTCAAAAGAGCGCAATTAGATATCACATGGCCAGGTTTCTTACAGTAATAACAAGTACGCTCAACAGGTTTCTCCAGCCCTGGCTTCTTTTCATCTAACCAGGCCAATAGAATTGTTTCAAGATCTTCCCTACAGTTTTATTCACACCAAAATGACCACCCAAAGGCATACTGTGGGCCAGGTTTAAAATCTCATCAATCTGGGGTACAATCCCAGACGACACTCGTTAACCTTGGGAACTATCCCGGACGAGCCCCCAATTTTGTCACAAACCAGCAACAAAAGAAACACACTGAGCATGATTCAGTGTTAAAAACTATTTTATTAATCACTACTTATGATAATACGTAAAATAAAAGTTAAAAAAAATGTTAGTATGTTAGAATTCAAAAATGTTAAACCTTGAACGTTAACCCCAAAACTAAACCCGTCGTGTGTGTGTGTGACAAAGTCCAAAACTCCCAGTTCCGGAATGGTTCTTAAAGTTCAGTTCCGCAAGCCATAAGGTGAAACATGAGCAAGGGCTTCTTCAACAACCACCGTTGTCTGAAGATAAGATGTAGATGTAGAGAAACATAGAGAGAGTAAATACGAAATCCAAATGTTCCATGATGGAACCCAAACGACACTTCAGTGTTTACTCGGTAGTGACTTCCTCACCCCGAAAAGCATCCGAATCGTGGTCGTCCACACACAAATACCTGTTTCCTTCTACAGGTCAGCAACAAAGTGAACTCCACCGGATTACTTCCAACTTCCATACATGGATTTCAGTGGCAAACACAGTTATTGTTTCTCATCCATCGATAGAGAAAACAAGCAGGCTGGTGTCTCTCTCCCTTCTCTCTCTCTCTCCTTCTTCTTCTTCTTACTTCTTCAACAACGTCATTACGTCCTTTATCTTCTATTGACGTAAGCACGCCCCACACACACATACACACACACTCTCTATCTTAAAAGGGACTTTCACTGAGTCCGTAACACATCCCTCTTCCATATGCCATCACATTGACCTTGACGCTATTACAGTGCCAGTGATCGGGGTTCAATTCCCGCTGCTCTCTGTAAAGAGTTTGTACATTCTCCCTGTGACTGTGTGGGTTTCCTCCAGGTGCTTCGGTTTCCTCCCACATTCCAAAGACGTATGGGTTAACGTGGTGTAATTGGGCAGTGGAGGCTTGTTGGGCCAGAAGGGCCTGTTACTGTGCTGTATAAATAAAGTTTTAAAGTCTTAAGAAATTTTCCCTTGGATACCTCTCTTCTTTCAGGTTTTCAGAGAAAATATCTTGATATAACCTTCATGGTACGATGTTACTTTGCACTCTCATATCCTGCATGAGAGTGAGGTTGATGCTTGTGGCATGTTTCTCATCCTTTTTCTGATGTGGGTGGTCATGTGGATTTAATTTCTTTGGGAAGTGCCACATCCACTCACTCGATTGGAGATATATGTTTCCAATATCTAGTGTGTCCTCCATCAGTCTGTTATCTTCCCACAATATAAATTTTGTTTCTTTCTGATTGGATTCTAATTCTAATTTGAATCTTTTGAAGATTTTGTCAGAACTTTTATTTTCAAATTACCTCGTTTCCTAGCTGGTGAAAAATTCCAATCCTTTCTCTCCTATCCACAAAATCAGAATCAGAAGATAAGAGGGCATGTCCCAGATGGTGGGGGTCCTTACTTATGGATGCACCTTCTTGAGGCACGGCCTCTTGAAGATCTCCTTGATGGTGTGGAGGATGGTGCCCATAATGGAGCTGGCTGAGTCTACAACCCTCTGCAGCCTCTTTTGATCCTATGCATTGGAGCCCCAATGATGTGATGCAACCAGTCAGAATGCTCTCCACTGTCCATCTATAGAAATTTTCAAGAGTCTTTGGTGACATACCAAATCTTCTCTTAACGAAGTAAAGCCACTCTGTGTGCCTTCTTTGTGATTGCATCAGTACGTTGGACCCAGGATAGATCCTCCGACATGTTGATGACCAGGAACTTGAAGCTGCTCACCCTTTCTACCACTGACCCCTCAATGAGGACTGGTGTGTGTTCTCCCGACTTCCCCTTCCAGAAGTCCACAATCAGTTCCTTGGTCTTGCTGATATTCAGTGCATTCATCATTACATTGCTGATTTTCTCTTCATCATCCTTACCTTTTAGAAAATTGTTGAATGTCTATTTACAATTTTGGTTAAATATTCTTAGTGCCTTCACAATGTTGCCAACCTTCCAGTTCATCACGGGCTAGGACTGTGCAGTTATTGCACAATCTTACATACATTTGGTAAATGCATTCAAGTTAATGTTGAATATTTGTTGAAGAAAAGTTCAGTATTCACATTATTCATGTGGTATAGGTTTTTAATCACTGGACCACAGCCACAATGTTGCTATCAGAGTTTCTTAATTACAGTTTGAGATTCAAATATGTGGCTTGGATCCTGTTCACTTTCAGACAACAGATTATGTGCTGCTGAGAGACATAATGCATGATTCCCACAAAGAATACACTCCACTAGTGAGTGATATGGTACAATATGCTTCTATAACAGTATTGATTCCCACCTATTATTGAAATAGGCCTTGCACACATTGTGCACATGAAGGATAGGCCTCTATGTACTCCACCATTGCAGAGTGTGCATATGAGAACTGATAAGACATGGGCCTAGGTCTGATTTACATGGAAGCAAAGGCTAGTGTTGGGCTTAAGGGTGGTGGCCTGGTACCTGGTGGTAAGGATCAAGATCTCAAGCATTGTATTGGTTGGGAGTGGGAGTGCAAATAGTTGCTGAGGGGTAATGAGAGTTGTCTTGTAATCATGGGCAAGGTGCTTGTAGAAGATAGTCCAAGTGATCAATGGATGGGGTCGGGGGAGGGCCTGGTTATAGAGGGGCAGGGAGCAGTGATTGTTGATGGTAAAGTCTCCAAAAGATGATGGGGTGAAGTTCAGGCTAGAGGTGCATAGGCAGGTCCACATTAACGAGTAACACAGCTTCCCTCACAAGCATTGTGAAGATCATCGATGAGTCATACACACATGGATCAAAATCCAGGATTGCACTGTGAATGTCTGGGCTCCTCCCTACGCTAACACACCAGATGCATGGAGGGCCCAGACTGCAAGTTATGGACTTTATGGAATTTGCAGCATTTCCAATTTTCTTTTATAATTGTCTTACACTGAAATTGAACTGTATAGCACACAAAAATACTGTGCTACATGGCATAATCTCAAGACCCAAGTTTTTTTGACATCCAGGGGAAATATCAAAGGCGGATGTACTGATATTGTGGTCTGTCGCATATGGTTAAGATCTGTTGTGTAAAGCAATGCCTCCCACTAACAAACTGAATTTATTCCTACTGGTTAGAATCTGTGCCGGCAGAAAGCTTTGTATATTTTCAACACTGAGTGTCCATTCCAACCATATTGCAATGCTCATTCAAATTGTGTCCCCGTTCCCATTTATTTCTCTCCTGCCATGTCTTTCAAATTGTACAAATGTCTTCCTGTTGTCTGCCTAGTTGTGTGGAATTTAGATCCTCATGTATGTGCAATATGAGTTCCTATTTCACATTAAATATAATTCAGTAATATATTACTGGATACTTGGCAAAACTTCCAGATGAATCAAAACCTGGATTGAATATTTCCACAGGAGAGCTTTTACTTTTAACTTATTTTTCTTATGTTTTGTTGAGGAAAATAAGAAATATAATTCAGTGTTTTAGGGTTAATTTGAACTTCTCAGTATTAAACATATGTATCAATTGGCATTAACCGGCTAATACTAACCATTTAAATTGCCCTTAAGAGTTTAATGCAGTAATTTACATTGTCAGAGATTACTTACTACAAAGCAAATTAATTGCTAGTGATAATGGCAGCCCTGAATGAACAGCAGCACTCCTGTAATGTGTTGTGGGGTAAATGTCCAAACTGCTGCATCTACATTGAAGGTATATAATAGTCTTCTGTTGGATGTGTTCAAACTGGGGAGCCCGCTTGCTTTTTCATTTCAATATCTTTCACTTCCTCAACATTTCATTCTGTCCTCAGAGGTTGGAATTGGTGTCTTAAACCTAACCTTTGTTGTAATGTTTCCTGCTTTCAAAAATTTCCATGTTATGGATGTCCAGTTTGGATGAAAGAGTGCAAGTGAGGAGAGGCCATAGTGTAGCTATATCTACAGTGTAGCTATGATCCACTGCAGTGAGAGGAGATCCTAAGATACTGCTGGAAGCACTGATGAAGTAAATCAACCCAGACCAGCAATGTTCACACGCTTCAAAAGATCTGTTCTACATTTGTTCACTAGGTCTGTAAATTTAGACAGCAGGGAAACAGGCCCTTTGGTTTAACTCATTCACACTGACCAGAGCACCTACCCGAGCTAGCCTCATTTGTCTGTGTTTGGCTCATATCCCTCTAAATCTTTCCTGTCCATGTACCATGGGCAGGCACGGTAGTGTAGTGGTTAGTGTAACTCCATTACAGCTCCAGCGGTTCAATTCCGGCCACTGTCTGTAAGGAGTTGGTACGTTCTTCCCGTGTGTCTGCGTGGGTTTCCTCCAGGTGCTCCAGTTTCCTCCCACATTCCAAAAGCGTATGGGTTAGGAAGTTGTGGACATGCTATGTTGGCACCAGAAGTGCGGTGACACTTGCGGGCTGGCCCCAGAACACTCTACGCAAAAGATGCATTTCACCGTGTGTTTCAATGTACATGTGGCTTTCTTTTCTTTTCTCTTTTCTTTTCTCTTTTCTTTTCTTTTCTTTTCCTTTATTTTCTCTTCTGTCCAGGTGACATCTAAACAATGTAATTCTACCTGCCTCTACCACTTCCTCTGGCAGCTCGTTCCATATACCCACCACCCTCTGTGCGAAAAACTTGTCCCTCAAGGTCCCCTTTAACCTTTCCCTTCTCACCTTAAACCTATGCCCTCTGGTTTTAGACTGCCCTACCCTGGGAAGATGACTAGCTACCCTATCAATGCCCCTCATAATGTTATAAACCTCTGTAAGGGCACCCTGCAGCCTCCTTTGCTCCAGGGAAGACAGTCCCAGCCTATCCAATCTCTCTTTATAACCCAAGCCCTCCAGTCCAGGCAACATTCCTGTGAATCTTTTCTGCATCCTCTCCAGCTTAATCACATCCTCCCTAGAGCTTGGTGACCAGAACTGCAAGCAATACTCCATCTGCAGCTTAACCGACGATTTGTGCAACTGTAGCATGATGCCCCAACTCCTATAGTCAATGACTTGGCTGATGAAGGCAAGCATATCGTTTGCTTTCTTCACCACACTGTTAACTTGTGTTGAAACTTTCAGGGAACTATGTACTTGTACCCCTAGGTTTTGCTGTTTAAAAACCCTCCCCAGGGCCCTGCCATTCACTGCATATGTCCTAGCCTGGCTTATCTTCCCAGAATGGATCACATTGCACTTGCTTGAGTTAAATTCCATCAGCCATTCCCCTGCCCTCTTTCCCAATTAATCTAGATCCTGGTGTAATCTTAGATCACCTTCTTCACTGTCCACTATATCACCAGTTTTGGTGTCATCTGCATACTTATTAGTTATTCCACCTACATTCTCTTCCTAATCATTAATATACAACACAAACAATGAAGGACCCAGCACTGATCCCTGACGCACATCACTGGTTACTAGGTCTCCAATCTGAAAAGCAACTCTCCACTACCAACCTCTGCCTCCCCACCACCAAGCCAATTTTGTACCCAATTTGCTATCTCATCCTGGATCTCAAGTGATCTATCTTTCCAGAACAGCCTACCATGCAGGACTTGGTCAAAGGCCTTGTAGACAATGTCCGTTGCTCTGCCTCCTCAAAAACTCAAATGTTTGAGACATGATTTCCCATGAACAGAACCATGCTGACTATTCCTATTCAGTCCTTGTCTTTCCAAATATAAATGAATGCTGTCCCTCAGAATCCCTTCCAATAACTTTCCAATTTCTACCCATATGGCCTCGCTGGATGTTTCCCTGGAATATCTTCTCTAAGTACTGCTGTAATACTCTCCTCACTATCACATCTTCTGCTCCTCCCTTACCTCTGTCATGCTGGAAGCATCTGTACCTCAGAGCACTGAGTTGCCAGCCCTGCCTGTCCTCAGTATGTTTCGGCAATAGCTATAATATCACAATTCCTGAGTGCCAATCCATGCCCTGAGTTCATCTGCCTTACCTGTCAGGCTGCTTGCATTAATAAGTGCAATTTAGCTTATCAACTCCCTGTCCTCCCCCTGCTTGGCCTTCCTTATGGACTTGCTCGCTTCTCTAGATCAAACTCTTTTCCATGAATGTTTTCTGTTGAAGTGCCCTTCTATCCCTAGCTAACCTACACACATTAACCCATTGATGTTAATGTTTGAGTACGCCAGATCACCAGTATTACGAACTTTTGATCACTTGAGTTTTGTTTACTGCCAGCAAATAAAGTGTACACAATCCTTAAATTATCTAGAAAATCCATCCAATGGTGTCATTTCAGCTATGCCCCCTACGCATTATAAAGCCCTTGAGGAACAATTCCTTTGTGTGCAATGTGCAATTAAGTCCAAAACTTGTTTCTCATAAATGTAGTTCTGGTTTTGTTACACATGATGAAGGAAATTCTCCACTTGTGTAAGTACTGAAGGTCTGTAAATCTCTTCAATCATGATTTTTTTGGACAGCTCTCTTTAAAAGGGATGGTCCACTGCAGTGCACATAACCATTTACTTCTTGGATTTGTTCAAGTAGAACTTTGTGGTGCTTATAGAATGTGATAGAAGGTGGAAGTGCAGGTTGACAGGATAGTCAGAAAGCTGGGACATTGTGGCAAAAAAAGTAGATGTGAGTGTAATGGATCTTAAGGAGAATTGGGAGAGAACGGCAAACCCATCAACAGGAAGGCAAATTTAAGAAGAAATGCAGAAGGCCAAATTCAGCAGAAGAAAGCGGCTTGCATTTATATGCAACCTTTCATAATAGGAAGTTATCCCAAGATGTTTCCAGAGCCAATGAAGTGCCTTCGCAAAGTAGTCACTGCTGTAATATAGCAAGTGTACTAATATGCACAAAGCAAGGTCCCAAAGCAAAAATGTGATAAATTCATATACATAAAAATATTTGTGAAAATCATGTTGTTCAGGGGATCTACATTAAATTGTTGCACAAGAAATTTGTATGTGGAACTTATGCAATGATTTGTGCATTTAAGGAGTCTTAATTGTGTTCTTTTAGTACACAATAATGGGAAATAGTTTTAGGAGTTTTGTGATACAGCTTAAAGTAACAGGCCATGCCTGCAACTTTTAAAGGGGAAATGTTCTTTACCGCAGAGACCTGCTGCAAGTTATTATGCCATCTTGGAGTCCCAGGATGATATGGGAGCAGGTGTTTCTTATCTGATGCTGATTCTTGTAGAAGAGGTAGACACTAGAAAGAATTCTTGGATGCTCGAAGGCCAAAACAAGCCATCCAGGATGGTGATAAACTGGCAGTGGAAGAGGTGGCAGAAGAGTGAAAGGAACAATTTCATTAAGACCGAGTCTCACTGCAGAAACAAGTTTAATAAACTCACATGTGTAGTCCAGGTAAGTGATCACAGCACTAAGTTCCATCCATACTGACTGCACACTCTTATCACTAATCCGACAGTTGAACACTTGCATCTCGGCACAACATAGATCCCTGAAGGTTGCCGCACAGGTCGATAAAGTTGTTAAGAAGGCGTATGGTGTGTTAGCCTTCATTAGTCAGGGTACTGAGTTCAAGAACTGCGAGGTAATGTTGCAGCTCTATAGAACTCTGGTCAGACCACACTTGGAGTATTGTGTTCAGTTCTGGTTGCCTCATTATAGGAAGGATGTGGAAGCCTTAGAGAGGGTGCAGAGGAGATTTACCAGGATGTTGCCTGGATTGGAGAGCATGTCTTATGAGGATAGTTTGAGTGAGCTAGGGCTTTTCTCTTTGGATAGAAGGAGGATGAGAGGTGATTTGATGGAGGTGTACAAGATGATAAGAGGCATAGATCGAATGGACAGTCAGAGACTTTTTCCCAGTGGTGACAATGGCTAACACGGGGGGACATAATTTTAAGATGATTGGAGGAAGATATAAGGGTGATGTCAGGGGTAAGTTTTTACACCGAGAGTGGTGGGTGCATGGAATGCACTGCCAGAAAAGGTTGTGGGGGCAGATACATTAGGGACATTTAATAGACGCATGCATGATAGAGAAATGGAGGGCTCTGTAGGAGGGAAGGGTTAGATAGATCTTAGAGCAGGATAAAATGTTGGCAGAGCATTGTGGGCTGAAGGGCCTGTACTGTGCTGTAGTGTTCTATGATCTATCTTACAACTTTCACTCACTTCCATATATCTAATTAACGCAGGAATAGCACACGTAGATATTGTAACACACTGAACACACACATGCCTCTATCTTGTAGGAGAAAGTGGCAAACTGCCATTGATAGTGTTCCCATGCATTCTTCTACGTGCTATTTTAGCAGCAGAACCCTTGTACACAGTGCATCTTGGGCTTGAGAACTTGTGTGCAGACTCAATTATAGTAGAGGTCAAAATGCTGGAACTCTAACTTTGCTGCTCCACCTAAACAGATCACTAGCTTAATCCACCAAATTTTACTCACCAATAAATATTGAAAAGAAAGAGCATTAGGAATATGACAAATATTTAATATCAAATTTCTATGTTTATTATGAGGGGGCAGTAAGTCAATGCACACACATCCATTCATTCTATAAGTTCACAAGAATCCTTGGCCTGTCCACATTTTTTCAATCTGATATCTGTTATTAACATTGTGATGAAAATCACTGAGGATTGGAAAGGACATTCAACGTTGTAAGGTTTATTTGTAAACAGTTGAGCTGGAATGAACATCTTGCACCACTGAAACTCATTTCAGTCCACATCTGTACATTGAATAATTCGTAGGCCACTGGAGGATTCTCTGCAATTTTTATCCAAGAAATTGCAAATATACAAATGATCAAATTATTAGAATAGGTATTTTGTTTCAAACACTGTTTTCATTGAAGTTGCTTAAAATGACTATTTTGACTAAAAATAAAAACTGATACAATGGTATTTAAAATGACAAGAAGACAATGTGTGCATGTGTGTGTGTGTGTGTGTGTTTGTATGTGTGTGTATGTGCAGATGTGTGCATGCATAAGAGTGCATGCATCCGTGTGTATTGTAACTATGTTGATTGTGTGTTATTATATATGCCTTGTATGCATGTATGCAGAGTAAGTGAGTTACTCAACACTGTACTTTAGCTTTGAATATGAGTGAAAGCTTGATTGATATATGGGTTTCGCTGTGGCCACAGAAAGGAGGTGCATGCACTGATTGTAACCCACCATTTGTAATCCACCTGGCATATTTGTTCTAGCTGTGATGGATATTGAAGTGCATGACTCAAAGATAATTGATGTTGGGATAAATGTACAGAAGACTAAAATTTGAATGTAATCCATTTTTGGAATGCATTAAGTACCTGGAATAATGTTTAGGTTTGTCCTGGCTGTGATCCTAGTGTGGTTATCCTGGCTCTGATGGATTTTAGGATTTATGAGATGAATCTGATCGAAGTGAGGATACATATACTCATTAAATTGGGATTGTGTGTAGCGGCTCTATCAGAATCGGAGTGTGTGAACTTATTTTGACCAAGGTTAGGATACGTAGAACAACTCATATCAAGATACTGGAATATACACAGGTAGGGTGCGCACACTAACTGCTCATTACTTATATATGTGCACTAATTATGATCAATACAGGAATATGTGTATTTGACTGATGATGTTGGGATGCAAATATTGCCAATGATTGAAGGGGGTGTGTCTGTGATCACTGATTGATATTGGGGCTTACATTGTGATTGTGGTCAGTGCTAGGGTCATATTCTATTATTTGTGTTGGGCCTTTCTCTGATAGTTGCTGGCTGTATAAACTATGAACAATACTAGATTTATGCACCAAGATCATTATTGGCTGTGTAGACTATAATCAATTTTGGATAAAGGCACTATGAATGATGATGAGTATACATGGAATAATAGGTGATGAATCTATATAGTATGATTTGACACTGTGTAGTTTGACTATTGTTGAATGTATGTATCTTGACTGGTGCCAGCTTTATGGATTTTGTTGAGTGCATGGACTATGATTGATACATGATTTATGCACTATGGCATTGTTGTAAAATTATGATCTCTGTTGAGATGCATGCACTGACTGTGATAATCTTTAGGTGTGCCTTGACTGTGCTTTTTTTCTCTTTTTATTCACAGTGTGCTTTACACAAAAATACTATAAAGTTCACACTATATTCAATTATACTATTAAAATTCAAGAAAAGTGAATACGGGACAATAACATCATAATTATATATATATATATATATATATATTTATATATAGATATATCATAGGTCAATACACATCAGTAAAAAATATTTGAAAGCCTTCAACTCCTCCTGTTTACTTTTCAACAGGTTTTGAACAAACAGCCTCTACTGAGATTACATTGCACAGATTCTGATCAAGGTAGGGGAGATTTTCCTGAGTTCACACCAACTGTGCTAATGTGCCCAGGCCCAACAAAAGTTGTATAATCAGCTGGGGAAAAAAAAACACCTGGGAAGGAATCAGTCTGAATTTCCTTGATTTAAATGGTTAAATCAGATGAGCCCCATTATAAGGTGTGCATTCTGACCCATCTGATTTCCCAACATCCCAGATGATCTACTGGTGGTACAGAAAAGGAAAATCTCTCCTAGGTCCCATTGTTGAGTCGTATACAAAAATCAAACCTAAACCCAGTGGTTCAGTGTTAAAAGATTTTTACCCTAGTGCTTTGAGCATTTGATAAGTTTTCCTTTTTAAAAATGTATTATCAATTAGTGCAGACCAGAGAGAGGAGCAGGGCTGTGTAGTAGGCAATGGCAAAACATACCAAACTCTACTGGTGTTTGCATAGGAAAGCAACTGGTACTCCCGTTAAGAGAGCTCTGCAGAGCAGGATGGCATCCCGCTGAAATTTATCAGTAACTAAAGAGGTGGATGTCTGCATTCTCCTGCAGACTGAATGACCATTGGGACTCATCTTCCCTTTGTCTTTGAAACAGGATAAAAAAGTGCTCATAGAACAAAATATTTAGAACAGGCAGAGAATATCCCATATGTGCTCACCATGCAACACCATTGCAAATCTCTTGTTAAAGAACAGGCTTATGGTTTTGTTACACACAGTGCACAGAGGAGAGATTCCCCTTTGGTGGTCAAGAATCAAGCTCCCTCTACCAACCACCTCCTCTCATGCCTGCCTCTGATTGATTGCAATTTCTTAAAAGCTGACAATAAAATTAATTATATTAAAATCCATTCACATAACAGCACAGCTGTTTAATTATTTATTGTTATAGCAATATTACTTTTAAATATTATTTCACAACAGTGCTTCTATAAGGCAGCTTGAACCTGGGTCGCTGCCACGGTTGATCGGCATGGTAATTGGTTCAGCCTCTGTCATGTGACATGTTGGCTCCAGTCACAGTGAACCATGGTCTCCTCAAGGCAACTGAATCGTTTGAGCCGACAGAACTGAAGGGTCCAGGTGGGCAAACCGATGTGGGCATCAAAGGTCGAACAACAGTCATCTAGGAAATTACTCTTGGAGGGTGCCTGTAATGGTTAGAGGTCAAAACCTTGGGGGAAGCATGCTTCACAGAGGACTTTGTCAGATTGCTGTGTCCCAGAGAACAGTCTGTGGTTTTGTACAGGGTGATGCCGTCAGTTTCAGATTCTTTGTTGTTGCACTGTTTTTCTTCCAGCTTGGCAGGATGGGCATGCTGTCTTGTTTACAAAGACCTTTATCTGGCTTCTGGCGTGACTTGATCTCTTTACACAAACTGCGTTTCTTCTCAATCATTTCAAGTATTGTGTTGTCTCCATAGAACCACTGTTGATACAATGCCTGGATAAAAGAGAAGGGAAAAAGACAGGCAGAAACAAAAGCATAAATCCAGCCGTTTGATTCAGGGATGTCCTTTTAATCCCTTTTTGATAGTTTTTCATGAGGGGCTCCATTATTATTTATTCATCAGCTAGTTACAATGAAGCAAAGGCGGTTGGTATTAAGTAAATTGACCTTGACTCTTTACCTCTAATCATTAAGTCACCCTTTAAAGCAGTTCTCACAACCATTTGGCATTCCTCTTTAATCAAGCGGGCAAAATACCTAGCAAATAAATACCAGGATGCCAAACCCTGGCAAAAGTTTCTAATTGCTGATATATTAAATAATTAATTTAGTAATTTAGATCTCTTTCCTTCTGACTGCAAATTGTTGTGAGAAAAATGTCAGCATTTTGCCACTGACCTGATCTACTGTTTTATTACCATTTCATTGAATTGTGGACAAAGTGATATAGACCTTGGTTTTTAAGTGAAAGGAGAGCACACAAATGGAGGAATGAAATAAGAGCTTAATACATACAGCACGTTATGACAAGCACATGCTAAATGCAAGTATGAGGCCACAGAACATATCCAATATAATAAGCAGGTTTCGAGCATGCACACAGAAGCTTATCATAAATGCTTGTGCTGGATGCACGCAGACTGTCATGCTGAATGTATGTCAAACTAGTTCTACTTCACATGTAGAAGGTCAAGACAAATGTATCCCCAGCTTGGAGCTTTTGGCAGCTATCTCCTGTTCTTGTCTGGAAGCACTTAGTGGTGCAAAAGTTCAAGTCAGATGTTATCCCCGCAGCTGCTGACAAGAACCGTGCCTGCAGTCGGAATGGATTGTCCACATTTTTGTAGTGTGGGCTCCTAAAGAAACCCACAGCCCCCCTCCACCCCCAACCCCAGATGATGGAGGCTTTAGACACATTGAGACACAACTGGCTAGCCCTATACACACTGGCAACCGAGCATTGAAGTGCATTCGTACCTGGTCATCTTCTGATCCTCTTGCAGTTGCTCCAAAGACCTGCAAATATAGAGGGATGTCCAGAGAGGTCCCAAACATGCAGTACATTATGAAATAACTTTAGGGAAACAGGCCAGGAGACAGAAGGTGTGTGGATTTATATAGCTAGCAACATGGTGGCAGAGTGACTAGGTATCAAAGAAGCACTAAAACTGGTGGGGATGGGGAGAAGTATTTACACTCTAATTCCTCAGAGCAAAGTTCACGCACATCAGGAGGGGAAGTGATCGAACCCTCTCTGCTGATCCTCGCAGTGTCTACCTTATATGTACTTTGTGCTACTAAGCTCCAATGCATCCAGTTCATGACAGGTGCAGGAGCTCAGTGCCAGAGGATGCAACAGGTCAATTTATGGCCGAGACGCATGTAGCTTCCAGAACTCTACTGTGTGAAGAGGACGAAACTAGTGCAAAGCAGATGTAATACTGACCACAATAAAACAATATCAATAATTCTAGACGAGGAACATTGCCAAGCACTGTTTTGAAGGTGGGACATTTTCTGTTCTGCCTGGGTGGTAAATGTGTGGAGCACATCACTCATCTGTTTTAGAACCCGCCTACTCATCTCAAATGGGATCCATCATGGGTGGTCAATCTTCAAAACCAGCTTTATGCCTGGGTGGCAGACGAAAACTCTACCCCAAAATCTCTAGTAAAGGCCACAGTTTTGTATCTCTCTTGTTGATGTTGTCTATTTTACTAAAGTAATGTTTTGTTTAAGCTGCCTGTTTAAAAAATAACTTAGTAGCTTTCCCAATGAATTGTCACCTGTAAATGAGGAACATGCTCACATCAATTACTATCCTAGTTCACTTTAAAGGAATGAAAAAAGTTGATGTTTTCTTCTCTTTGGCCTTTGAGATTTAACAAAATGTAGTCAATGTACAATGGTAAGTTAGTTCTTGATTTTAGATTGCTAAAACTTTGATTTTCCAGATTGCTTCATTTCATGTTCCTCAGGGATGATAATTAATACTTAACGTCCTTCTGATATTTCCCTGGACAGGAAATTTACCTGTATCTTGTCTCCTCAATACTTTTTGCCCTCATTCTTAGCTTCCCATTCACATATATATTTCACAACATAGAAGGAGGTCATTTGGCCCATCGAGTCAATGCTGGTTCTCAGATCAACCGTATCAATCCATTCCCCCACTTATTTCCTTGTGGCTCATTCTCTCTGATATGCTCAGAGGCATGGTAGTGTAGGGCAGGCATGGTAGTGTAGTGGTTAGCGTAACGCTATTACAGTGCCAGCGACCCGAGTTCAATTCTGGCCGCTGTCTGTACGGAGTTTGTATGTTCTCCCCATGTCTGCGTGGATTTCCTCCGGGTGCTCCGGTTTCCTCCCACATTCCAAAGACATATGGTTTAGGAAGTTGTGGGCATGCTATGTAGGCGCCGGAAGCGTGGCGACATTTGCAGGCTGCCCCCACAACACTCTATGCAAAAAATGCATTTCACTGTGTGTTTCGATGTACATGTGACTAACAAAGATCTGATCTGATCTGATCTTATCTGATCTTATCTTATCTTATCTTATCTTATCTTATCTTATCTTATCTTATCTTATCTTATCATATCATTGTCTCCACACTGATTCCCCTAGAACCTACTGACAATAAACATTAACCTACCAACTGGCGTGTTTTTGGGATGAGGGCAGAAACTGGGGCACTCAGGGAAAACCTATAAGATCACTTGAAGACTGTAAAAACTCCACAAAGACAAAACAATAATTATGAGGCTGCAGAGGTCAAAATTGAGCTGGAGATGTGAGGCAGCAGTTCTATGTACTATCCCACTGTATCAATCATTAACCTATCAACCTCATCCTTTATTTTCCTTTCTCAATGCCATTCCCAATTGTACTGGCAACATCTTATTCCAGCTGGCTCACTCCTTCCTTTCTCTGACTGAGTGCCACCCCTGACTCCACTTGCTCCTCTAATTCTTTAGTCTTTAGACAATGCCTACTAATTCTGGGTGGTAACGTTTATTTAAGTTCCTTCATCTTTGTGAAATTGTTCCCAATAACTTAGGTCAAATACTCTTATAAAGAGCTGAAGCATCTGAGTAAATGTAACATTTACTTTTAGACTGTATCTATTGTTTACGAGCTTGTAACTTGCATGTCTACAATGACCACATAGGCATACTGTAAATATGAACATATTTTATGCAGCAATATTATAAACAGCTTAATCACATACTTGTTTTTTTCCACAAAAGTGTTTGTGCTCTGTTTACAGAGCACACTTGTAGATGACAGAAAGCAGCTGTTATGGAGATTTCCCTATGGAGTACACTTCGGAACAAAACCAGAGAGACAGAAGTGGAAGGATGTACACAGACCCTGACTCAATGAACTATGTTTACATCAAGTACCCAAAAAAAGCACAACAATGTTTCACAGTAAATGACAGTGGAACAGCATATCAAGAGAAAAGATGGACAGACTTTTCACTGCCCTAACATATTTCATCTTTCATCTTTCAGTCTGCCCTATGATTGCTCAGCAAAGGTCAAAGATCAAAGGCCAGAGTAAATGAGCCCAAATTCTCCCTGCTGAAAGCTGGCTGTAGAAATGACCACAAAACATGTTGAAAATCACTGAGCAGAGATCACATTGTCACACAAGATTCCAAACACTTGCTCACTAAAATACCTGCGACTTCAAACGTGATGGATTGTTTTGTATATGAGGGTGGTAACAAATAATAAAAAACTATAGATTCTCAGTTCCCATGTCTTGCTGCTCTGGGTTAGCTCTGCAGGCACCACAGACAAGCTGGTGGGAGAAAGGTGTCTGAAAGTTAATGGTGAGACAATTTGCTTAAGTAATCACATATTTGACTTTGCCAGGAAAACATGAGTGATTTTATAACTTAGATCAAATGACAAAATACAATTCACCAACTAACTAAAAGTTAATGAACTTGTTTAAAGAAAATACACATTTTTTTAATATCATCATTCTTCTCTCCTGACAATATGAATCTGAAGAGGAGTGCACAGAATGCAAGAGGGTATAAAAAGTAACTTTTAAATAACTTTTAATGGTCGATGACTGCAAAGTGCTTTTGGAAAGTCACAGTGAATGTTGTGACATGACTATTTTAGAGAGGGGCTGCCTGAAAACTATGTCCATAGAGTCAGACTCCAGAAGCTTCATAGTTATTATTTTATCTGTCGTGTCTGCATTAGAAGTTTATGTTTGCAAGTGAATCTGGAACACTCCGGGGGAAAAAAGTGAGAATATAGAAACTATTCTCACTCTCTCTTTTACATTGTAAGAAGTGGAATCTTCTCTCAGGGAAATAATCACAAGGTTTAATTGTGGTTTAATATACCAAAGATATTTTAGTCTCCTGGCTTTATCTTACCCCCACATCTTATATGCAATGTCCTGTTCCTATGTAGTCTGTGCTTTGCTAACTCATGTCCCTTTCACCCATTACTGCTGTACTTGCTGACCTACATTAGCTCCTGGTTAAGTCTTCAGTTTTAAAATGTTCATATTCATTCTTCTATCAATCCATAACCATCAGCCCTCCCCATTCTGTCATCTCTTCCAATCATATAACCTCCCACGATATCTGCATTCTCCCAATTCCATTCTCTTAATCACGCCTGAATTTAATGGCTGCAAGTTTTAATTTGCCTTTAACAGAGATGGCCCAAGTTCTGAAATTCTCTCCGTAAACCTCACCACATCTAAATCACTCTTCCTTTAGAATGCTCCTTAAAACTTACGTCTTTGACCAAGCTTTGAATTATCTGTCCTAATATCATCTTTTGTATGTTGGTGTCAAAGTTTGTACTTAGCAGCATTCCTAGAAGGATGCTGGGGTATCTTGTTGCATTAAAGATAGTATATAAATAGAATTTATTTTTGTTATAGATTATAAGAATTTTAACAATAAGCATCCTGTGTAGAGTGCATTGTACCTATCATTACAACAAAATGAACAATATGTTGCATTAATAACGCATTTCTAATCTTTCCACAGTTTTGCGTATATATTTAAGATCCATTGTTATCTCCTTTACTGTCTATAATAAAGATAAGCAGCTGAATAAAATTGAAAAGAAAAATGCAATGACGGGCAAACAATATTTTTTTGTAATAATTGACGAGACCAGCCTTATTATCTGCTGGATTTATGCTTTTCTCTCTTTGACAACCAGCAATGAATCTGTCAGATTGAAGTATTTTTGTAAAATCAAAGTAGAATTTGTTTATTTGCCTAGAAATAGGTACTGTGCAGTTAAGATAGAAGGCAAAATGCTTGGGCTCTAATTTGGTAAATATCATATCCAAAGTTCGTAGAATGCAACACTTGCCATTCCAAAGGATATGATTATAAGAACATTTACTGGCACCTAGTGGTAATAAAGAGAACATTGATTTCTTCTTATTGGAGAACGGGTATTAAAATCAATGACTAGTAAATCATTGACTTCTTTGTGTTGGGAAAAAAAATTAGCACATCCTTTGCTGACCAGCTGAGGTACACTTCTCTTTCCTACTCTAAGCAAAGGGATGATGTCACAGATTACAACATGCACTCAAAATATTCCTCGCGCTCACTAATGTGAAAACAGATGTTATTTGGTAGAAAATACTATTCATTAACAATTAACTGTTGGGCAGCTGGGCCAAGAATGTGGCCTGCCTTTAAAAAAAAGGATACTCCAATCCTGTCAGTAAATTAGTGCCAATTTAACATTTGTAAAACTTTGTATGCTTTGTGGTTCATTGTCAAGAATGACGTAAATACTAGCTAGACAGGCAATTATAAAAAGTCTACTGATCTCATCAACCAAATCAGCTAACACTATACACACAATAAACAGCTTTATTCCGAGAACAACCTTGATCTGTGTAAGTCAGTAATTATGTTCCAATGTAAAGGCCACAACAGACTCCCTGAGTGTCATGAACGGAGAAGGAGTCAAAATCCTGGTTACAATGCCAACCAAAGTCTTCCCTGGTTCCAGTTTCTACAGTATTACAAATATGACTGTACTCATTATTTAATCAGCTCCCTGTCACTATTCTGGCCAAGGTTCAACTGAACATTGATCATGTACATATTAATGAACCTATCAGAAAATAAGTAGCATTAGCAACTGTTTGTAGTTGAGTGAGGAAAAGATTATGAGCAAGGTTTGAACACCTAAGTGCCTAAAAATTGAAATCCACTCTCTTTTGGTATACTATTTGGGCACAATGGGTAGTGTGAGCACCCAATCGAGGAACCCACAAAAAACTTAGAGAAGTGGTGGAAATCCCAGCAGCTAGGTGGTTAGGGTGGATTTCACACTTATTCATTTGTTCAAATGCATTTTCTGAAGCCTGCAGAAGTTGCGGTTGCCTCATTAATGCCATGTAGACCAGTCAGATCCCTTCTCCACGGCAGATGCAGAACAGATGCATGGTACTTGCAGTGGAAGTGAGAGGGAGGGATGGTGGAAGAGGAGAAGTGGGGCTGTGTGTGCTATGCAATGTGTATGGACACCCACATCCTCCATGTGATGGTCCAGTCCAATGGGCCCCTGTGCTATGAGTGGCCCAAGTCACTGTGAGGCATTGGGTCATCAAGGGCCACTGATCATGTCATCTTGCACTGAAATATGTAATATGGAAGTGCACTGATCATTGCCTGTGGTCAGAAATGGAGCACAGGAAGATAATTGTCATAGAACATGTGGCCAAAACCATTGATGCTCTAATGGGGACTCTTTAATTCACATTTTATTGGTGACTTGCTGCAAGGTTTCCTCCTTGTTTTAATGGGGGTTAAGAAAAATTGTCATAAGTTGCCATCATTGCTCCAATATCTGTTGGCTGAGATGAGATTTGCAAACATTGATGGCATAATTATGCTCACAAATGATGCTGGAATGATCCACGCTTAGGTGAACTGAGCCTGGAAGTGCCCAGTTCAGTGTCCTGATGAATTGACCTTCCACAAGTAATGGGTACTCTCACTTCAAAAATGCACTAAATGCTTTTATATGCAATTTGTTCTCAAACATTTATCAATTCACGGACTAGAGAAGACAAGACATGTATTTATGTAGCACCTTACACAAGTTCAGGCCACTTAAAAATGTCTTTACAGTCAATTAAATATTTCCTGGGATATAGTAACTTCTATAAAGTGATAGCAAGAACTCTTCTATACTTATCATGGTCGCTACATTGACTCTAACAATTAAGATATATTTTACAACTGGGCTATATGTTTATAATAGTATCCATCAATGACTAGAATTTCTGCACTTAAAACATCTTAAGCTTCCAAGTAGATGAAGTATACATCTTTTTTATTGAGGGACATGAATGCACAATTAGATGTAATTGAAATTCAGTAAACTGTGTCATTAAACTTGAGCACACCCCAGAAGGATTCTTGAACGCAAAGTCACCATCAGATAAACTGGGGATATGCAGGAAGTGCATAGTGATCTGTCATTCAAAAAACGGAAATAAATGGTTGAGCTGGTTAAGATGGAATCAAGTCTGACCCTACAGAGATGATGTCGCACTGAAGAGCAGAGATGAACATAAAATAATTAATTTGAACCAGAGCCTGTCATCGAAGAATGGAAGTAGTGATCTTGAAGGAACAGCTAATGCAGATCCATTGCTGAAATTGGTGCTATCTCATAGGGATGAGCAGGTGGGTGGCCAAAGATAGCTGGTAAAGACTAATTCTGATATGAAATTAAAAACATAAAATGCTGGAGAAATTCAGCAGGTTAGACAACATCTGGGGAGTTAATCAGCCATTCAAGAGCACGCGTGGTGTAATGAGGCAATGTTACAAATGCACACAGAGATAGAACCTACCTAGTCTTCTAAATTCAACTTGTGAGCTTTGTAATGTAGCAACAAGCAAGATACAAGAGGAACTCAGCAGGTCAAGCAGTATCTGTGGAAGGAAATGGACAGTTGATGTTTCGGGTCAAGACCCTTCACCTGCACTGAGGGGAGAGGCTAGTTTAGAGATGAAGGGAAGGGGTGGGGCAGGAGCTAGCAAGCAAAAGAGGAATCCAGGTGAGGGGGGGGGGAAGGCAGATGGAGCAGCGAAGAGTGGAAATAGTGACAGAGGCTGGGAGGTGATAGGCAGAGGTGACAAAATTGTGCCCGTCGATGTTAAGATCTATGCTTTTGATGGATGAACATGTGAAGGAGAGGAAGATCAGAACAGATGAAAGGTCATCAGCCTGATACATTAACTCTGCTTCTTTCCCCGTAGTTGTTGCACAGAAGATATTTTTTTTATTTTAAATTTCCTATATCCATTGTACTTCTGCTATTGTAACTTGGATGTTCCTTAGTAGGTACCAGTAGACATTACTAATGTAGGACAAAACCTAGAATTATCCTGAGTTCTCTTTGCAAAAAAATCCCATTCAAATATTTTTGACTGAAATCTCGAATGTTTTTCATTGCATTGTTACTTGTGTCATATATAGTGGGTAGTGAAATGGAAGAATGTTGTTCAAATGGAATCTCCTTGACTTTTAAATGTATTGAACATAACATTTATGTCTATGAATATGATGACTTTAATTAAAATTGGTGTACCAGGAGCCAGCATAGAACAGCTTCCTTTTGTGCTGTAACAGTCCTACGATTCTATGTTGCTGGAGGACCTGTATCACTTGAAATCAGTGAATTAGAATGCAAAAGCTCCCTCTGTTGGCTACTGTGAGAATATATGAAGAAAACAGCATGTTCTTCAATCAAGGAATTTTTGGAGATTAGATTTAGTTTCAGTTTAGACCAGCAGTTTTGTAGAAACTGATAGACGAGTACAATCATGTAGAAGGGGAATGTGCAGAACAGAAAAGTAAGAGACAGGAATAATGTATTAATGTGACTCTTACACCAAGGGATGAGGTGGTTCATCATCTAAAAGCCATTTAAAAGTGTAGAGTTGGAGAAGGACCAAATAATGATTGACAACTGTGCTGAGGAAAAGTTTTGGTGAAAATCAGGATTATTAGAAAGTATTCTCCTCCTTTCCTCAGTACGTTTCTTCCCCAGTAATGCACCATGTTTAACTTAAAAATGGAGAACAAGTCTTATAAACACCTACTTCAGTCAGAGGGCATATTAGATTGTTTTACTCTGCAGATTTATCTCCTACTATTACATTTACATAGAACATAGAACATTACTGCACAGCACAGGCCCTTCGGCCCACGATGTTGTGCTGACATTTTATCCTGCTCTAATATCTATCTAACTCTTCCCTCCCACATAGCCCCCAATTTTTCTATCATTCATGTGGCTATCTAAGAGTCTCTTAAATGTCCCTAATGTATTTGTCCCCACAACCTCTGCTGGCAGTGTGTTCCATGCACCCACCACTCTCTGTATAAAAAACTTACCTCTGACATCCCCCTTATACCTTCCTCCAATCACCTTAAAGTTATGCCCCCTCCTGTTAGCCATTTTTCACCCTGGGAAAAAGTCTCTGACTGTCCACTTGATCTATGCCTCTTATCATCTTGTACACCTCTATCAAGTCACCTCTCATTTTGTTTTGATGTGATCCAGTGGAACCTACACACCTAACAGATCACTACTGCTTATTCAATGCTCAGTTGTCTGGACAGCTTTCTGCACACAATAACTTTCCCACAGCCTGATAGAAAATGATCTCACTAATTATAACCCAAAGGTTACTTAAGTACACAATAGTCTAAATGTTCATTTATACTTTAAGGTGGATAATCCTCGGTATATAAACCACAACTATGTTCTGCAGCTTTTGTTGATCTTGATAAGGTTGTCAATTCAGAACGGGAGAGGGCTGAAAGTTTGTGACTTCATGTTTATAAGTATAGGGATTAGCTCCAAACTGACAATGCAAGAAGAGTTTGTGAAACCATTGTTTGTTTACAAAAAACTTGAATATTCAGAGTGCATTAGAAAAAACCAACATGTTTAAAAAAAAGCCTTCCGTAGAAGAGATGTGGACGAGGTAGCAAAATATTTAGGAGAGTTAACTGAAGAAACAGTCAAAAGGGAAGCTTTTGAAGAAACTCTTAACAATGAGGAGGAAAGAAAATAATGCAAGAGTTTTAACAGGGACTTCCAGAGGGTATGGCTGAAATAGTCATAAACTTGCCAAGTGTTGAATGTTGGGAGTAGGGTGTGTGTCCACATAACAGGGGGCGAACAAAATCTGGGTTGGGACATATCACAGGAGAAGGCTGGAGAGGGTAAAGGGTCTTGGAAATAAGGACAAGGATTTGCATTTGGTACATTACAGAAGATGTGTCACTGTCAATAAGTTTGAAGGGCAAGTACACCGGGGCACAGGACAGGAGAGCCTTGGAGGAGTTGGAAATTCTGTGATGAAGAACACGAGGGTCCATTTGTGAAGTCAGATAATTAGACAAAGGAAGCATAGGGACAAAAGAGACTGCTGAAGTTGCCTTGAATAGAATTGTCAGTAGAGCAGTGGGATGGATATGGGTGTCAGTGATGGAAGGAATGAAACAACAATGAAAGTAGTCAAAGATCTATTGGTAAATGTATGCTAAGAGTTGAATATAAGGTTAGAAACTCATGTCTGCATTAAATCAGTACTGTCTACATCTACCCAAATGACGTTAGGAGGATGTGAAGCAAAGAAAGTTTGTTGGGAGCTGGGATTTTCTTAATCTTCATTCCCCACAAAACAAAATTGCTGAAACTTTTTTCATCAACAATGGCTATTTATACCTGAACGTAACCACCCCTAGTTCCTACATTTCTTACGGTGAACCCCATCTCTGCATTCGGAGAAAAGTTCTCATTGTGCATTACCTCAGGCCACAGAAAAGTAAAGACAGTAGCATAATCAGATTAATCCCAACAGATTGTGAAACAAACTGTTTTCCTTTAGTGACAAAGATGAAGAAATCTTGCCAGACAGGATTAGCGAGTCTCCTATTTAATGACACATCCTCTAGTCCAAGTGTAAATTGTAACAGAAAATGCAAAAGCTTGTAGCTTGCTGCTGGAACCCTTTCTACACATTCCGCTCCATCAGACTGCATGCTGGACGCATCTTCTGAATCTCTCACACAGACCATTTAGTTTCTCTGCCTGCGTGTGGCATTTGTGACCACATCAGCAAACAACTGACAAGCAGCTGGAAAAGCACGTTCAGGACATATTCAACACTTGTTCAAGCTGCTCCTGTTCACTGCCACAAGTTCAGGGTGGGAATGCTAGCCTCTCCTTCACAATGGCACACAAAAAAAAACAACTCATATCTGCATTTCCATTAACAAAAAATGTAAATTAAAACATGCCTAGAGCTTGAAAACTTGTTAAAACATCAATTTAAGGAACCGGGTTTAAAGTTTTATGAATTTGTTGGCTAAGTCTGGTGTGAACATCAGTTCTGTTGTTGGTTTAATTTGAAAGCTTCCAGATTTCACTGAATAACCCAACCAGTTCACGAGCATCCTTCAGGAAAGGGAGCCCATCACCTCAACCCATTTAGATTATAACTAAACTTTGTAGCTGACAATGTGATTTTCCCATTTCGGATGTCAGCACATATAAGGATGAATATCATGACTATGCCCATCTTGCAAGGACAGTTTAGAAGAAATTAACCTTTTATTAAGCATTAAAACATCATTCCACACACTGAGATCAATAAGTTTTAGATAAACTCAGCTTAATGGCCCAATGTATTCCTTCTCCAGGGCATTTATGCTTCACTCAGTTATCTTGAATTATAATGATATCAGTAAAAAATCTGAATGCAAGCTAAGCATCAGAAATTTACACTGAAAAATATTCAATTTTTAAAGTCATAACTTGACTATAGGATATTAACTGCAGGGAGACTGCAAAGCTGAATGTTGTGCTTTAACTTGCTGATCTGATGGCTTCTCCTTACTATATGCTTTACAGTGATCATGGGGGCAGTTGATTTGTTTTCCTCAGTTCAGTTGGAGGGTAGATAGAACATTTAAAACTGGACACTCTTGAGTGGCTAAGTAACAAAGAGAAATTTGCAGTTAAAAAGCACTTTACCTCATCCTCAGGATATCACAAAGCAATCAGTGATTTTTGTCAATCCCACTATATGGGAAAACATAGCAACCAATCTGCATTCAGTAAGTTCCATTAATGTGACCAATTAAGTTGCCATAAAGTCATACAGCATGGAAACAGGCACTTTTCCTGTGCTAACCATAAAGGACCCATTTACATTAATCCTGGATTAATCCCATTGTATTCTCCCCACATTCCCATCAATTCTTCCCAGATTCTACCACTCACCTACACACCAGAAGTAACCTATGGTGGCCAACTAACCTATCAATCTGCATATCTTTGAGCTGGGGGAAAAGACTGGAGCACCTGGAGGTAATCCATGCAGTCACAGGGTGAATGTGCAAACTCCACACAGACAGCGCCAGAGATCAGGATTGAACCCAGGTCATTGGAGCTGTGAGGCAGCCACCCTACTAGCTCTACAATTGTGCCACCCCCTGTTGGTATCGAAAGTGTTGGTTTGGGAGAGATTTTTTGACCAGGATGCCAGAGGATCTCTAAACTCTTCTTTGAATTGCTTTACTCAGTCTTCAAAATAACTTGAAAGGCAGAACCACTGACAATCTGATATGTTGGAAATCTGGATCGCTGCTCTAAACCTCCAACAAACCTTAAATTTCACAGCTGAAATCTTATAGCTAAGTGACCTTGGATGAATTACTACTGAAACCCATGTTAGTACAAAATGCTGGCATTGTTCTATGTGTTGCTGTTATCATTTTCCACTGTAATTGTGAGGGAGTTTGTGCTTCTCCTCATAAATGCATAAACTCTTCTGGCATTGGATCCTTTTGGAGTCAGGGATAGAGTGCAAACATCTGGTAGTTTCACACCAATTATACAGGGAAATAATACCCCTGAACCTGAGACCAGAGACACAAGAGACTGAAGCAGCCAGCATAATCAAAGATCCCACCCACCCGGGACATTCTCTCTTCTCTCCTCTTCCATCAGGTAGAAGATACAGGAGCCTAAGGACAGCTTCTACCCCACAGTGATAAGACTATTGAACGGCTCCCTTATACAATGAGATGGACTATGAACTTACAATCTACCTTGTTGTAACCTTGCACCTTATTGCACTGCACTTTCTCTGTAGCTGCGACACTTTACTCTGTACTGTTATTGTTTTTACCTGTACTATGTCAATGCACTCTGTACTAACTCAATGTAACTGCACTGTGCAATGAATTGTCCTGTACGATCGGTATGCAAGACAAGTTTTTCACTGTACAAGTGACAATAATAAACCAATACCAACACCAATACCAATGCAGATGCTAGAATTTGAAGCCACAAACAATCTGCTGGAAGAACTCAGTGGGTTGAGCAGGATCATAATTTGTTTTTAAACCCTGATGCAGGTTTTCGACCAGAAATATCGATTATTCTTTTCTTCCCACAGATGCTGCTCAACCTACTGAGTTCCTCCAGCAGTTTGTTTGTTGAACCTGAGACTGGGCCTAGTTCAGTGTCTCTGTTCATTCCAATAGGGAAAGAAACAAGGAGAAAGGAAAGTAATTAATTTACATTTTTTGAATTGATCATGTTAATTTAAATGTATTTCATAGTTTTCATGTCCTTTATTAAATATTCTTAATCTTTGATTTCTTTTAATTACATGCTTAATTAGTCTTTGAATGTTCGCAAACAGCAGATCTAATCGCAAATTTTCAAATGTTTGACAGCTTGGACAGTCAGTTCAGCCTGGATGCATAGCTTTTACCAGCGGTCAAAGCACTTCTTTGGAGTTTTTTATTTGGAAGGCTCTACATTCCAATCAAGTCAGCATTGTTTCCTTGAAGAAATGGCTGCGAAGGACCTGCTCAAGGTAAGAGTGGGTTTAATGTGTTGGTGAATGGCCAGTGTGGATAGTAAGCCATTCCCAGTGTTAACATTAAGAAGTTATCACTGAAGCAATTACTTGTAATGTGATTAAGTATCTGAATTCTGTCCTTACATAACATGGCATTGTGGAGCAAGCAATTTCAGACAATGCCATCATTTTCAACAACCTTGCAAATCAGAACTGATTAATACACACAAAACCAATAGCTGGTATCCACAAAGTAACAGGAAAGCAGATGCTGCAATTCAGAATGAGATAACATATTGATGTTGTTAGCTTGTTCTTGTGGCACACAGCAAAACACCATTTCAAGCTGGGGCCAAGAGAACAATCATGTACAAACTTTGTATAAATGGTTAGAATTCAAAATACTTCAAGGAAATGAAGAGAATAAAATAAAATCAAAATCTTGACACCTTGCGTGAAATCTGGAAGCATTTAACCAATTATTGAAATCAAGATCAAAGGCAAATGACATATGGGGGCAAAGTCCTTAGTGTCGAGATGTCATGATAGTCTTTTGGTAATGGGGGCTGCAATTCTTTGATGAGAGATCAAGTTTAACATAGGACCACATGCATCTGCAAACAATCAGGTTATGGTTTTAGGAAGCCAGGAAAAGGCATGCATCATTCAAAATTAAAAAGTGATCAGATTCAATAACCCTGAAAAATCTAGACACCATGATCATGTGCTCATTTTAAGCATTGCATGCAGGCTTTAACTTATACAACCATCCATTATATTCCCCACACCAATTATTCTTTTTCACATGTGAGATGTTGTGTTAGCTGTCATGTTAAGAAAACAAGGCATGACCTTTCTGTGAGCTCAATGGTAGAAGTGTTTGTATAGTGGAGACTGAGGGTGATGATGTTTATATGTGGGTTACATCAAGGTATTGTGAGCTGGTCTCATTTTGTGATTTGAACATTTACCAAGCAACAATAGTCTGACTCTCTTTGAACAGTGGAACCTTGGATTTTCACAAAGGCTGGTGACATTCATCTTTGTGCTACAGAAAATAAGAGGTCTTTAAACATTACAAAGGATTACAACAGTGTTGAGCAGGAGAAACTGCTTTCATTTCATGACAACAACCAAACAAAACAAAAAAGCTGCTCATTGACTTCAGGAAGGGGGGCCATACACATGCTCCTGTTTGAATCAATGATGCTGAGGTCGAGAGGGTTGAGAGATTCAAGTTCCTAGGAGTGAAAATTACCAATAGCCTGTCCTGGTCCAACAACGGAGACACCACTGCTAAGAAAGTTCACCAGTGCCTCTACTTCCTCACGAGGCTAAAGAAATTTGGCATGTCCCCCTTGACACTCACCGCATTCTATCGATGCACCATAGAAAGTATCCTATCTGGATGCATCATGGCTAGGGACTGCAAGAAACTGCAAAGAGTTGAGGACACAGCTCAGCACATCATGGAAACCAGCCTCCCCTCCACAGACTCTGTCTACACTTCTTGTTGTCTCGGTAAAGCAGCCAGCATAATCAAAGACCCCACCCACCTGGGACATTCTCTCTTCTCCTCTCTCCCCTCAGGCAGAAGATACAAAAGCCTGAAAGCACGTACCACCAGGCTAAAGGACAGCTTCTATCCCACTGTTATAAGACTATTGAATGATTCCCTAGTACGATAAAATGGATTCTTAACCTCACAATCTACCTTGTTGCGACCTTGCACCTTATTGTCTACCTGCACTGCACTTTCTCTGTAGCTGTGACACTTTACTCTGTGTTCTGCATTGTTTTACCTAGTACTACCTCAATGCACTATGTAATGAATTGATCTGTCTGAACGGTATGCAAGACAAGTTTTTCACTGTACCTTGGTTTAAGTGACAATAATAAACTAATTCCAATTCCATTTCTGGAGGGCTCCAGAACAATCAGGCCACCCTCAAGAGGGTGTTACCAAAATACGACCAGCACATCTCCTGCTCCACCAGGGGCGCTAACACCCTTGACCACTGCTATACAACCATAAAAGATGCCTTCCGAGACACCCCTCGTCCTCACTTTGGGAAATCAGGCCACCAGGCTGTGCTCCTTCTCCCTGCATACAAACAGAAACTGAAATGGGAGGAACCGGTACAGAGAGTCGTGCAGTGTTGGTCTGAGGAAGCAGATGAGCTCCTACGTGACTGGTTTGAGACAATGGACTGGTCCATGTTCAAAGACTCAGCTGGCAGCCTAGATGAGTATGCCACCACCATCACAGACTTTATCAGCAAGTGTGTGGAGGACTATGTACCAAAGAGGACAATATGGTTGTTCCCAAACAGGAAACCATGGATGAACTGGGAGATCCACTCCCTACTGAAGTCAAGGACTGCTGCACACAAATCTGGTGATCCTGATCTGTACAAGAAATCGAAATATGACTTTCGGAAAGCTATCAGGGATGCCAAGAGGCAATACCGACTCAAAATAGAGTCCTAGACCAGCCGTCAGTTATGGCAGGGCTTACATGCCATAACAGGCTACAAGATGAAGACAGGCTGCATAGTTAACAACAGCGCATTCCTTCCTGATGAGCTCAACGCATTCTATGCGCGTTTTGAACAGAAAGGAAGTGGATTGTCACCATCCACCCTGACAGCCTCCAATGCAACTGAACCCGTGGTCACTGTTGAGGACGTAAGATCAGTCTTCCGGAGAGTGAACACAAGGAAAGCATCTGGCCCAGATGGTGTCCCAGGCCGTGTGCTCAGATTTTGTGCTGATCAGCTGGCAGAAGCTTGCAGACATATTTAACCTCTCCCTGCTTCAATCTCAGGTTCCCATCTGCTTTAAGAAGACCACTATCATCCCGGTACTGAAGAAAAGCAAGGTAACATGCCTCAATGACTACCGACCAGTGGCTCTGACATCCACCATCGTGAAGTGCATTGAGAGGCTGGTCATGGCACGCATCAACTCCAGCCTCCCAGACAATCTCGACCCACTGCAATTTGCCTATCGCCGAAACAGGTCTACAGTGGATGCCATCTCCCTGGCTCTACACTCAGCTCTGGAGCATCTGGACAGTAAAGACACCTATGTTAGACTGTTGTTTATTGACTACAGCTCCGCCTTCAACACAATAATCCCAAGCAAACTTGTCACCAAACTCCGAGACCTAAGACTCAACACCTCCTTCTGTAACTGGATCCTTGACTTTCTAATGAACAGACCGCAATCAGTGAGGATAGGCAGCAATACCTCCAACACGATTATTCTCAACACAGGTGCCCCTCAAGGCTGCGTCCTCAGCCATCTACTCTACTCCCTATACACTCACAACTGTGTAGCCAGATTCTGCTCTAACTCCATCTACAAGTTTGCAGATGATACCACCGTTGTAGGCCGTATCTCAAACAGTGATGAGTCGGAGTACAGGAAGGAGATAGAGAGCTTAGTGGAATGGTGTCATGACAACAACCTTTCCCTCAATGTCAACAAAACAAAAGAGCTTGTCATTGTCTTCAGGAAAGGGAGCAGTGTACATGCACCTGTCTACATCAATGGTGCTGAGGTCGAGAGGGTTAAGTGCTTCAAGCTTCTGGGAGTGAACATCACCAACAGCCTGTCCTGGTCAAATCACATGGATGCCAGGGCTAAGAAAGCTCACCAGTGCCTCTACTTCCTCAGGAGGCTGAAGAAATTCGATTTGTCCCCTTTGACACTCACCAACTTTTGTCGATGCACCATAGGAAGCATCCTATCTGGATGCATCACGGCTTGGTACAGCAACTGCTCTGCCCATGACCGCAAGAAGCTGCAAAGAGTTGTGGACACAGCCCAGTGCATCACGGACACCAGCCTCCCCTCCTTGGACTCTGTCTTTACCTTTCGCTGTCTTGGTGAAGCAGCCAGCATAATCAAACACACCACCCACCCAGGTCATTCTCTCTTCTCTTCTTTTCCATCAGGTAGAAGATACAGGAGCCTGAGGGCACGTACCACCAGACTTAAGGACAGCTTCTACCCCACTGTGATAAGACTATTGAACGGTTCCTTTTACGATGAGATGGACTCTGACCTCACGATCTACCTTGTTGTGACCTTGCACCTTATTGCACTGCACTTTCTTTGTAGCTGTGACACTTTACTCTGTGCTGTTATTGTTTTTACCTGTACTACATCAATGCACTAGCCCAATGTAACTGCACTGTGTAATGAATTGACCTGTACGATCGGTATGCGAGATAAGTTTTTCACTGTACCTCAGTACAAGTGACAGTAATAAACCAATACCAATACCAATGCAGTATCAAAAGAGGAGAAGAACTTCCTTTTAGATGGCACCTTTCATCACCTATGCCAGTAAAGTACTGGTGTGGGGATATAATGAACAGATGTGTAAGTTAAAGCCCACATGCAATGAGCACATACATCAGACAGGGAAGATGTATTGTGTTTGGAGCAGATGCTGGGAAGTGTTTCATGTGAAAAACTGGAACATTGCAAAGAGTGGCATGAGATGGGAGATGGTTGGCTCCACACTTTTCTGGATCCTGCTCTGGAGGCCTTGGTGAAGGAGAAGAAGAGTAGGAGAGGTCTTGTATCCACAGTAGACCAAGGGGCTCTTCAGACATTTGTTCAGAAGTTAGCAGGAGTGGAGAGCTGTGGAGGATAATGGTAAGAGTCAAGCCCCAAGGAACTTTATGCATACTGTGGGAAATTCAGTGGTCTAGGTTAGCAGTGTCAAATGCCGTATTCCATCAACTGCAGCACAGGTCTTAATTAATGCCAAAAGTATCATCCTCACCTACCAACAAACTGGACTCACACCTATCATTTATACAATCTAACATACCTTTACTCAATGAGCAGTACTGTGTGTCTCTCAGCCTACACACATTGCCCACTTGTTTAATCAAGACAGCTATTTCACCCAGAATCTGTGCATTTTACTCATGGATGTACATTTCAGTCTCTCGCAAGGAAACTGGACCCAAGAGCAACCAACCAGGTGTCCTAAATCCCCTGAAATAGATGGTTCTTGTCAGGACTGGGTGACTGGGTGCCAAGGCTGTGGCCAGGAGTGGGTGACACCCTCGAATGAAGCAATCCAACACTGTCTTCCAATTTACAAGATGCAGATGCTGTGAGCATGTTCTTCTTATTGGTGTCCCACTCCTTTCACCATTAATAGCCTTGCCCCCTTTTCATTCAGGCACCCAGCAACTTCAACTTGCCAGAGGGTGCAGGAAGAGGAATATGAGAGGAATGAATGAAGACAAATCATGTCTTGACTTCACACTTGCAGACATCAGCTCAGATATTCACCCTGGATATAATTTAGATAATGAAGCAGAGGTGGGATCTGCCAGAGATGAGACATTAGCCATGTGGGGCCTTTTGCCAAGATGGGGCTAAATGATAATGCAGAATCCAGCTTGCTGGATGACAACACAAGCATGAATTTTGAAGTAAAGTATTCATAAGAGGAATGGAATGGAGCTGGCAATAGAAGAGGGCTAGTAGCCTTTCACAATGAAGTGTTTGAAACGTGGGAAAGTCAAACAGAAATTTGTGAAGGGCTATGCAAGAATCCAGCATCAACTGGGCACAGGACTTGGAGCCCGTTTTCTCAGCACTGAAGTGATGAACAATTCACTCACACACTTGTGGAATAATGGCCATGGTTGCAACTTCTATTACAGAAAGGTATGGTTAGCCAACACTCAATGCTGCAGCGTAAACTCAGAAGGAGGTCTTCATGGCTTTTTATTACAGGGCTCCCAGTGAGTTTCTGCAATTTCTCCAATGGATTACTAATTCCATTGAACTTCTGTCATAGTGGAGTGGTGATGAATCCATGGACTTTTACTCTGTCATTCTCTCACTGAATGGCAGGGAGTTTTTATGATAGTCATTGCCCCTCAGCCAGCCAGGGTGGATTGCTGCTGCCATGACAAGATGGTGTGGATCACATCTGAGTTTCCTCAGTCAAGATCTGCTCCAGATTTTGCTTCAAGGTTGATTCTTGTTTCTTTTCCCCAAAGTCAGCAAACTTGTACCAGCCAAGCTGAATCCACTGGGGTAGCACTGCATAGGAACACTAATATATCTGAAAACACATGGACGCTAATGGATTGCACAAGGTGAATAACTTGATTCTTGAATGGAACATGGCAGAATTTCATTCAAAACTTAGAGTGAAACCTTATGTTACGTTGACTTTTATTTTGGCCAAGCAGTTGTGCTATGATGCCCAGTGACAGGTGGTTCGTAAGGTGTGCGACTGTCAGTGAGAGGAGCATTTGTGTCATGGCTGATGAGGTTGTACTTTGACAAGTTCTTCAGAGAAAACCTGAGGAGATGTCAAAGCTTCCTGCACTTTCTCTCGCCCATAGCCCTTCATGGTTCCTGCTTCTTTGTGACTCACTTTCTAGTTGGGTGGTAAGTGCTGTGGCTTCATGCTGGTGAGGCTGTGCAGCATGTTTTCATTTATTCATGGGAATTGGATGAAACTGGAAAGGCCAGCATTAATTGCCCATCCCTAATTACCTCCCATGCTCCCAGCACACAGTTACGTCAATCACTTTGGTGGATCTAAAGGTTGGACCTGACAAGGATGGCAATTTTCTTTCCTAAAGGACACCTGTGAACCGAATAAGTCATTGTAAAAATTCAGGTCTTTCACTGTAGCCATTGAACTTCTAGTTACTAAACAATCCTCTTATAATGGCATACAGATTAATGCAATGAGCCCATAACTATTTAGATTGTGGACCCATCATCATAATATTGGGCAGTGCTTGAGACTTAATCCAAAAGACTTTGCATATTTTCATTCAAAATGTGTTATCTGCTGTAAATACCTGGTAGATCCTGTGTTTTTTGGGTCAATCAGGTTCTCAGAGCAAAAGCATCAAGGTACATGCCATCTGTGATGACGAGAGGGGCAGGAAAGAGAGGGTGGTTGCTGACCAGAGAAAATTGCCTCAGCAGTTGTGATCGTGGGCTGAGGTGCAGGGGAAGGTGGTGTGATTGGAGGCGGGGGGGGGGGGGGGTATTGGGGCCTCAGACCTTAAGAATGGTGGGCGAGATGTGGAGATAGTTGGCTGGGGGAGGAGGGTTCATGAAGGACAATGGATGATTTGGAGTGGAGTGGGTTCGTGTCAGACCTTGGGAGACGGGTGACTGGGGGTCAGGATGGGTATGAGGTGGGAGGGGGAATGGTGTGATCGGGTGTTGATCTGCTCTGGACTGGGGTAGTGTTTGGGAGTTGGTGGGAGGGGATAGTGGTCAGGAGCTGGTGACCAAATTTCTTGAGCAGAAGGGTTGGGAGGTCGGGGCTGGATGCGTTGGGGGTCATTCCATGCAAGGTAAGGGGTAGAAGGTTTAGAGGGGACCCATGGAAGAGTCGTTTCATCAAGAGGGTGTTGGAATCTGGAATGCATGGTCTGAAGGGTTGTGGAAGCAGAGACTTTCAATATTTAAGAAGAATATAGAGTGAGCATAGAAGGGCCAAATGCTGGAAAATGGCATTGGATAGATGGGTCTTGATGGTTGGTATGGACAAGGTGGGTTGAAGGGCCTGTTTCTGAGCTGCATAACTCGATAAGGTTGGACCTAAGTTCAAAAATAAATATATAGAAGCCATTTCCAGTGCAGTGTTCATAAAACATAGTTGTCTGGGAACAGCCACATGTCATGTGCCAGACAGGCTTTATTTAATTCATGCTGCCCACATGTGTGTGAAATGTGCACCATAGCCATGAGCCATGTCTTCAGTGTGAAGGATTTCTTGGAGTTTGTCAATGACACTGACTTGTAGCTAGCAAAACAGATTTGCATAGGGCAAAATCTTCAATTAATAGTTGATCCCAGAACAATGTGATTAAATTAGCTGTGTAATGTTCCAGGAGGAATGTTGCACAATAAATGTGGCAATCATAAACTCAGTGCGAGAGTAAATCACAATTCGATGGACCTGAGCAAATTTCAGGCACTGTGTTAAATGTGGCAAAAAAAGTTGCAGCAGCCATTTTATCACTTACCTATTGATTTGGATCCAGTTGCATTGAAGAGGAATGGCATGAGGGAACCTAACTCCTTTATTCTACACTTGTTTAATTTAACTTTCTTTCCAGATTAATAGCCCCGGACTCTAGATGAAAGTTCAGTAAGTTAACCACTACACTATTACATTAGACTACCACACACTTTGACAACCATTCTATCAAATAGTGCCAGGCTTCTCCAAAACAATCTACACAATGAAAGCCTTGTTTCAAAGCCACATTTAACATGTCATGTAACCAATGGGCTTTAATTTATTGCATGCTGCCCACATATGTGTGAAATGTTCATCAAAGCCTTGAGCCATGTGGATAACTCTTCCTGGATGTTAGTCAGCTATGGATGTGTCATAATGGCTCAAATGCAACCAGCAAAGCAGGTCTCCACAGGACCAAATCTTCATTGCCAAGAATTCATCTCCAACCGCAAGTGCTGAATATACTACATAGTAATGTCAGTCTGTTGCATTCTGCTTCTCACTTTCCTTTCATTGAAGTAAAAGCACAATGTACTAATGTGATTATACAGCAGGTTTGGTGTTACTGATCATGAATGAATTGCTAGGCAAATAACTGCCACCAAAGTACTAGTCATTGACCTGCATGATTCACCGCTTATGCTTTCACTTTCAGTTATTGAAGAAGGTAATGTTGACATGTGGCACTCCTACAGCAATATGCAGGCATCCAATGATGAGCAGGGAAATGGGGAAACTTGAAACCCTCATCAAGCCATGTGCTCCTCATCTGGCTATCTGGCAGAAGTGAATGGAGCTCTCTTGGAAGAGAGAGGGATAATGGGCAACAGTCAACAGCAAAACTGGAAAGACTGCAACTAAATCCGGTCAGAAAGAATCAAATGCAGAAAGGAAAATCATTGCCATGTTAGCTTGCAGCTACTTGCAATGCAGTCCTTGCCCTGGATGAAGTTGTGATTGTAGCTGCAACAAGTATGAGATCTAAGAGAGGGCATCTTTATTGTCATTGAGTTCATTGAAAACAGAGATCAATAGGATTTTGGATATTAATGGAAATGGGGATAATGCAGGAACATGGAGCTGAGAAGGAAGATCAGCCATGATCCCAATGAATGGTGGAGCTGGGTTGAAGGGCCAAGTGACCTGCTTCTGCTCCTATTTCTTACGTTCTTATTTAAGTACAGATGTCTCCCTTGTTGTTTGTCACTGAGGAGAATAGGTCTCTTTTCCTGCATTTTTTCTACTTTGCGTGCTGTCTACTTATTCTCTCAACTGTGCTGTAAAGGAAGTCCCCATTGTTAGATTCAGGTCTGAGATCAAGTGGTTTGTGCAGTGGCCCTGAAGCCAGGAATGTCCTTCAGCAGCTGTCCTACCACCCTTCATAACATCTTCCAACTGAATTAATCCTAAAAAGATACAAACACCTAAAGAAATCAACAAGCAACAAACCTGTAAGTGGTTTATGATTCATTTAAAGAGTATTATCTTTGTGTGTACAATAACCTCTGTTAACTAGGTAGATTTAGGGCTTTGGAGATGCCAGACTAGCCGATGTTCTGGACTGTTTGATGTTATTCTTATTAATATTGCAACATGCTGTTAATTCACATTTTTATTGATGTTAAACAGTTGTAATTTTCTCACAAACTGGTGAGTTTCAAGGGTCCATGGGAATGGGGCTTCAGTGATAGAGTTTCATGAAGTCATAGAGTTTTACAGCATGGGAACAGGCCCTTTGACCCAACTTGTCTATGTTGACCAAGATGCCTGTCTATGCTAACCCCATTTGCCTGTGTTTGGTCCATATCCCTCTTAACCTTTCCTATCCATGTACCTGTCTAAATGTCTTTTAAACCTCGCAGTTGTACCTGCCTCTACCACTTCATTTGGCAGCTCATTCCACACACCCCACCACCTTCTGTATGAAAAACTTCCCTTCAGATCCCCTTTAAACTTTCCCCTCTCTAACTTTAGTGTCCCCATGCCTCTCATAATTTTATAAATCTCCATAAGGTCACCTGTCAGCCTCCTTTGCTCCAGAGAAAACAGTTCCAGTCTATCCAATCTGTCCTTATAACTCAAGCTTACCAGTCCAGGGATGGAGCATGGAAACCCATCGTTAGCTTAAAGGGAGTATGGGAATTAGATCCCTGGTGTGTTAAAGGGAGTGCAGGAATGAGCAAAAGTGGGCCAGAAGCCGTACCATCGGGATTTCCCAATCACAGTGGAGTTTTACTGTAGACACAAGAGAGACTGCAGATGCTGGAATCTGGAGCAACACACAAAAAGCTGGAGGAACTCAGCGGGTCAGGCAGCATCTATGGAGGGAAACGGACAGTAGATGTTTCGGATCAAGACCCTTCATCTGATCTGGAGTTTTACTGGAAAATGGGTACGGGATTAGTGATAAGGATGGGATCCTTCCTATTGCTTAACATGTGGACTGCCATACATCTTTAAGAGGGAGTGTTAGATGGAGAAGAGACCTTCAGAGTGCCGTCAAATTGGCATTGCATGATGATTGATGCCATGATCTATCTACTTTGCATATTTCCATAGCAATTTCAGGGCTAGTGCCCTCATTGATATGGCATCTGGTATAAATATGCATTAATAATGTGTGCAACACAGATGACATTCTGGACCTCTGTGGACCCTCATCACATCCACAGATGTGCTCCACCCACTCTAGTTTTGTGTCCTATTTGCTCAGTTGTAAAAGGTAACAAGAACACTTCAGTTTCAAATGTCATGTAAACTGGACACTATTCTTTGGTTGGATGTCTTGCTTTCTGCTTGGTAAGGGTAGTTGAGTGTCCATTTAAAAGTGTTCTCTCTCCCACGCTATGCTATGCTCTTTCAGTCTGTTCAGATACTAGGAGAAGTTTTCAACTTGCCACCCAGCATAAAACTGGTACTTTAGGTTGTCTAACAGAAACCACCTGATTTCCATTTACACTGAGACAACCAACTCTTTCAGTAATTGTTTGGTTGTAATATTAATGAGAAGGGAACTCAGAGCTAACATCCCAAAGAGAACAAAGATTGCAAAATGCAATGCAATCATGATTTGTGGAAAGAAATGGAAGAAGACGGAAAATCGGTGATAAGATTTTAATAATGTCCAAAACAGGAGGCATATTGATTCAATGTTGCTTCCTCCCAGGAACAAGTTCTTTAATGTATATGATAATATTTAAAATGTAAAATAAAGTTCCCTTTCTTTGCTTCTTCTCAAAATGATTTGGATTACTTACCATTTCTGGAAATTTCTGGCTTGTATTCTCCAGTGTGTGGACTATTTTTTGATTTAAACAACTTCAGCACTGTACGACTGATCAGAGGGCTTTACAGGATTTTCCTCTTAATTTCAAATGATAATTTTCCAGTGAATTCCTTTCAGTCACATTCATTCGTACCCAGTATGTTTCTGCCTTTGGCTTGTCACAGGGACATTAAAAAAGATTGTGCACTGATTGATTAGACTATGCAAATCTGGTCACTGACTATCAAAGTGTATGTATGGATTCAAATGTTGACCCCAGGAAGCAGGATATTCATGATAAACAGATCAAATGTCAAAAAACAATGTGACATTACCAGTAAATAAAATGTGCTGTAAAATGTTTAATGTGACTGAATCAATCAGATCACATTATTGTTACTTGGGTTCCTTTTTTTTAACTGATGTTTAAGATATGGCTCTCATAATATCAAATATTGAGTTAGTGATTTATACATAAGACAAACTGTTTTACTAAATGGATTAGTAAACTTTCCAAAGATTTTTACTAATATTTTTGGGGCCAGAGGCAAGCTCCGAAATCATGTTTGCTTTTGTGAGTAAACTATATATTTGAAAGCTTAGTCACAGGATGTGATGTAATAATATAGTTCCCTTCGAAGACCCAATATTTGTGCCAGTTTCCTGAAAGACTTTTCATTTAAGGACCTTTAACAGGTAACCCACCAAAATGTTAATTACAATGATTTTCAGTGCTCCCAACTCCTTTTGTGAAATGTTCTTTGCAGTTTTAATTAAGACAATGTACACAAAATGTGATGTGATCACAAAAAGAACAGACACACATCAAAACGACCAAGAAACAACAACAAAGAAGATTGACTGCACTAAAAGATGTACAAGTTAGCAACAAAACATCACAGCACTGCAAGTCTTTATGACAACACAGTGAAGAAAAAAATGTACACCAGCAAAGAGAGATCGGAGACATTTTTTTATCAGATTTGTTCATTTTAAAGATACACAAATCTGCTAAAACACACAAAACAATGAAGAAGTCAGAAAAGTCTATATATTTATGTATGTAGAGTACATCTTGTTCACAGTCAGATATTACAGGATGAAAAGTTTTTTTTTCTGTTATAAAAGAAAGACTGAAGGATGAGCCACAGAGTGTGTCCTGCCTTTTGAAAACCTACCACTGCCAATGACTGACACAGAGGGAGACAGCGACAACCTGGCAATAAAATGAAGGACAGACATGTGACAACTTTTGTTTTTGGCATGTTGAACCATGAGGTCACTCTGGACTGGCTAGCGATGGTACCTGGCTCTGTTGCAACTCGCTGGACTGCCTGAGAGGGGTGATTGATGGAGGAGGCACACCTGAAGTCGAAGCAGACCGGCCCAGCTTGCAGCTCGTCTTTGTCTCTGTGAAAGTAAAGAGGGGTTAGAAAAGATGCAAGTGCTCACAGTTGTGGTTGATGAAAGCTACTTTAATACTGCTTCCCCTCTCATCTGTGGTTCACTCTTGCCTCTGTGTCCATCAAGGTTCCAGGTCCATGTCCCACTCCAAAGACTTGAAAACAAGAGTTTAAACTGATATCCACAATGTGATAGGGAAGTGAAGCCATTTTTTAACCCCATGTAACAGAAGCATCGAGAAAGATGGAAAGTAGGAGCAGGAGTAGGCTAATTAGCCTTTTGGGCCTGTTCCATCAATCATGGCTGATCATCCAAATTCAGTACTCTGTTTCAGCTTATCTACTCCCTGCTTCCCCTCCCCTCCCAGCCCCACCCCATCCAATGAGCCCTCCAGCCCTCGGAACAATCATAGTTTTGGATGAGAGGGAAAAGTGATTCCAAGGTAACATTAATATGTTTAATGGACTTCAGAAATTCCCAATACTGCATGAACACTTCATATTTTCTGAAGGAGTCATAGAGAAATACATGCATGGAAACAGGCCCTTCGGCCCATCGATGGGATCACTTTCTCCTGTCTGCTACATTACTGGATTTACATTTAACTGTCTTAGGTGGCAAACAGAGGAAAGCCATTCATATACATTAAGCATTCTGATGCTGATATCACTAAAAGTTATGGTTAACTGTACGTCCAGCTTTTGAAGTAGTTTTACAGACCAAAGGTTTAGCACAGAAAAAAAACCTAAAACAAACATATTATCAAAGATATTAAAAATAGGCCGAATATTTTGAAGCTCGTAATGTCGTAAATTTTGCTAATACTATTTAGTGTAGAGTTATGTGAAATACTTCCACCAAAATTTCTCTTCCCTTTGTTTAGACCTGATCAACAGTCCCAGTAGCACCAGAGTTCCAATGATCAGCCTTGGCAATAGAACTAAAAATGTTCCTTTGTTCCGTGCTAATATCTCTCAATTCCATACAACACCTAAAAAAAACACTCAAAATTCATGAAGGAATTGATCAGAGGTAAATTCTATCTTGTTACTTTTCCCAGAATGGATGTAGTTGATCTTGTCAATGTGGATGGAAACAGATGAATCACAGTGTCACAGAAAGGTCAGTGGATAGAAGGAGACTGTTCGGTCTATCAAGTCTGTGCCAGTATTATGTAATTGCAACCCTGTTGGTCCCATTCCTTTGTCTTCTCTTCATACTCAACTACTACTTTCCTTTCAACTACATATAAAATTCTCTTTTGATTGAATCTTTCACCCCTATTTTCACTAGTTCACAGGTTTTGTATCTCAGTAAGTTACTTGAAAACGAATTCCTCTATTATTCCCACTAGTTGGTGACGTAAAGAACATTCCCAAAAATGCAATGGCACATCTATTATTTCTTAACACTAACCAAATGGATTCTGTCCTTGTCTACTTCAGCATGTACTCTCTTTAGCACTACACTATTTACCTTGTTTTCTTCACCTTGATCAATATTGCCCAGCTCATCTTTTTCTTTCCTTCCATATCTTTCCTGAACACTGTGCATCAAGAATATTTAGTACCCAATCCTGGCCTTTCTCTCGCCAAGTCTCCATGTTGCCACCTCACCATCATACTCCCACACAGTTAATTATGCTTGAAACATAGGAGCTCTGGTGCTGCTGTGAGTGTTGGTCAATTCTAAACAAAAGAATGTTTCCTATTGGGAGGAGAAATAGGATTAATAAAATTTTGCTAATACTATTTTTAACACTAAACCGTATTAGCAAAATTTGCAACATGATAAGCTTCAATTTTGTTTAATATGTATTTACAAAATGGACCAAAAACCAATCTTGGGCCTTCTTGTACTCTCTCATAGTATGGTCCTACCTAATCCTGTACTACTTCTAGCTCTAGAGTAAGTGATCACTCCCAACAGCTTGTCCCCCTTTGTTCTCCTTTACAATGCTAAAAACTGGTGCCCAACCCCCTGCCAAAGCATTCAAACTGCCCAGTTCTCCACATCACTGATGAACCTCCATGCCAGGACATTGGCTCCAGCTCCAAGCAACTTGTATAGGTCTCATCTCCCCCAGAACTGGTCCCAAAGTCTGTGGAATCTAAAGCCCTCCCTCCTGCACCATTTCTCCAACCACAAATTCATCCGCAATACTCTCCAGATTCTATATTTGCTAGCACATGGCGATTGGAGTAATCTAGAAATTACTGCTATCGAGGTCCTGACTCTTCAAAGTCTGGTTGCAGGACTTCATCCATTATTTTACCTGTGCCATTAGTACGATATGGAGAACAAACTCTTGTTTATTTATCTTCCCTCTCCAGAAGATTTTGCTACTGTTTTGTGATATCCTTGGCCCTGGCATTAGGGAGGCAATATACCATACTGGAATCATGTCTGAGGCTACTTGCTCCTCTCACTGTGGAATCTCCTGTAATTAATGCTTTTGACCTTCCTCTTCCCTCCACCCCTCTACAGCTAAACCACCCATGGTACCACAGTCTTGACTCAGGCCCATTGGTTTCCAGAGCCAAATACTGATTAGTGAGTAAGCTGCCCTCAGGTGTCCCCTGAAACACTTGCCTGTTCTTCCCTCCCTGCCGGCACTTCCTTGAACTGAGGAGTTAACACACCAGAAATGTGCTATTCATAAGCCACTCACCCTCACAGATACAATGCAGTGACCCCATTGCCACTCAAGCTACAAAACTCTCAGCTCAGGCTTCTCTAGGAAACCCTAGGAAATCTGTGGCTTTCCAAGGCAGAGGAAGCATCAAGTCTCTACTTATTAGAATAATTCACTGAACCAAAGGAAATGAAAGAGTTTAAAAAATATAGTCGAGATGACAAAAGAAAAGGGTAGGAGGTGTAAAAAGTATGAGTGTGTGTATATGTTTCAGAACTGGGTTTACCATGTGGTCTGACTTTCAATTAATTACTGCAGCAGCTGTAGGTCTTTGTTGACTGTTGACTGGAATTAATGAGGGATGTTCTTTGATAGCTTTATTTTTGTTACTTACATTAGAGTTCAGCAAAACAAGGAGCGTACAGGTCTGAATTTTATAGATAGTAAATTTCTTTATGGAATAGCAAAGACAATTGATTGGATGAGGGAAGATGAAGCAATATTACTTCAATTTTAAGTGCAGCTTCCTATTTTGCTTTTTTAATTCCTTATTTTTCTCCTCTGAAGTCAACAAGTAGAAATACCCAATGGCTGAACTCTTTTAATGGTGCTGGTCAATGTATCTGGAGAATGTCCTTGTCCTTTTTACAGTAATGGGGAATGGGCAGGGAAACAATGGTGCAGCAGTTATTGCTGCTGCTTCACATCTCCGCACAGCGAGCTTCAGTTCTGAACACAGAGTTTTCATGCAACCTATTTCACGATGGAAGCACTAGTCATCTGATCCCGAAAATATCATGTCAATATTCACCAACCACCCACATCCCCCATTCCAGCCAAATTTTAAGGCCAAACTTCAAGGCCAAGCTCTTGCCCTTTGGTCAAATTGTGCCTTTTACCTGTCTGGGTATGTAAGTAATTTATAATGTCTCAAGAAACCAAAGAAAACACCAGAATGCGGTACAATTACTAAACCAGGGCTTAGGCTACAAACTAACATCATTAAAGATTAAGTGGGAAAAAGAACAGAGGCAATGGCATGCTCCAGAATCCCACAGTACGTTTGCAAGTTAATGTATATTAAACCACATAAGACTTTATTGCTGATTATCCATGTAATTTCTCTCTGAGAGATGCACATACTCCATCTCTCTTTCTCTCTCTCTCTCTCCCTCTCTCACTCATAACCTCAAGCAGATGATCCAAAGGTAGGTAGAAAGGTAGATAAATACACTTGTTTTAAAAAATGAAGAAAAAAAAACTACCATGGAATTTTAAGATTTTGTGTCCTGATTCTGTTATTTATCAGACATCAGACAGCATTAATCATTGGTAATAATTTCTGAGATAGGAAACTTGCACAATACAATTTTGGATTTACTGTGAATAAATTTGATGCATGGCTGTTGGAAATATATTTTTGGAATGTGTTAAATCAAGTCGGTATTCTCATTGCAGTCATTAAAATAATAAATTATAAAAATTTGTCCTGCATTAGAAATAGACTGAATAGTAACCATTTCTTCGACTTTCAGCAGTAAATCTAAATTCTGACACAAAAACAGAAAATGACAGAAGTACTAAATAATGCAGGCAGCATCTGTGGAGGGAGAAAGAGAATTTATGATTCGTATCTATGAACTGGAAAAATGAAAAAAAATGCATTTTAAGTTGCAGATAGAGGGTGGGTTGGAGAGAACAGAGGGAATGTCTATGATAGGATGGAGAATGAGGCTGTTCAGGCAACAATTATTTCTGGTACTGATGGTTAGAGGTAAAAAAAAGATACAAAGGTAATTGCTCCCTTGCTTTCTGAGGGGCTCCCAGTTTCCCCATTTCTGTCAAACCTGTCCTAACGACAAGACTTTCCACATCAGTGCCTTTGAAATGTCTTCCTTTTTCCTTAATTGTGGCTCCCCATCTACTATGATCGACAGGACTCTTAATCTCATCTCCCCCTCTCCTCCCAGTCTGAACAAGGAGAGGGTTCACCTTGTTCTCACTTTTTTCCACATTCAATGGATCATCCTCACAAATGTCCACCACTTGCAATGGGATTCCTTCCAGCATTCCACAGGGACTGTTTGCTCCATGCCTCACTGGTTTGCTCTTCCATCTCCACCAATTACTCCCCTTCTCAGAACACCTTCCTGTGTAATCACAGGAGATGCAACACTCACTCTTCTCTTCTCACCATTCAGGGACCCAAATAGTCCATGTCCACTCTGACTTTGCTGTCTTCAGCCTTTTATATAACTTCAATGATGCCCACTATAAGCTCGAGGAACAACACTTCATCCTCTCTCTAGGCACAGTGTAGCCCTCAGGAATCAATATTGGACGTAACAATTTCAGATAACACGCCTTTTCTGTTTGTGTCAGAATTGACCAGTTCTGATGAATGGTCATCCACTTGTAACAACCTGAAAACCTCAGGTTTTCTCTGACCAAGGATGGTCCCCAATTTGTTGGGTCTTTTGTTGCAAAGTTTGACCAGCTGCAGTGATCTGCATCTGACAGTTCCAGCTAGTTCTTTTATTTCTTACTTCTTTCCACCCATCACAGTTCCCTCCCACCCTCCCCCTCTCTGCAACCTAACACACGCTTGTTTTTTCACTTTTCCAGTTCTGACGAGGTATCCTTGATCTGGAATCTTGACTCTGTTTCACCCTCTGCAGATGTTGCCTGACCTTCAGAGTGTTACCAGCATTTCTTGTTTCCCATTAGTTAAATTCATATCCTGGTGAGCGTAGGGTTTGACAATCCTTTAGTTACCTTGACGCATGGTGTCTGAACTGTTATGCCCTGCTAACAGAGTCGGGCTAACTGAGGACCTTCCCATTCGACTGGTCACTGGTGCTGGTGGTCCAGGGCTACCATCCCATTCCTGAGATTTGATTGGTTCTCCTGAAGCACCATGAGCCCCTTTCTCTTTGCTCTCTGCCTTTGGCAATGGTTCAGTGCTGGTGTTCCGCCCCTTTTGGTCCTCCCCTGGTTCTGTAAGAAAAGAAGTAAAAAAAAAGAATCTCTGAATTATCCCAGCTCCTAAAGTCTGAATCAATGTCCAAATTAGAAATAAGGACTATCAATGACTCTTCCAGTAGAACGCATGAGCTGAGACAGCCATCAAAATTGCATGTCCATACGGGTCAAGTCAATATCATCAATTTTGTTTCCAGAAATCTGCGGCCAGAAACGAAATGTTCTTCACTAGCTATTTTAGAAAATCATAAGAAGACAATATAGTGGGGGAGAAGAGCAAATTAAGAAGTCATGGAGTTCTACAGTATAGAAACAGGCCCTTCGGCCCACCGTCCATGCTGACCATTAGGCGCCTACTTACACTAACCCTACATTAATCCTGTCTCATTTTCCTTACATATCGATGTCACAATTTTTTTGATCCATTTATTTATGGGATAGGGCTTTGCAGAAATGGGTCAACATTTATTACCACATTGCTGTTAATTCAGAAGGCAGTTAAATGTCCATATACACCAGACTGGGTAAAGATGGCAGACTTCCTTCTCTGAAAGACTTCAATGAACTTGGTGGGTCTTAATAACAATTTGGAAGATCATAGGAAACAGGAGCAGGAATAGGCTAATCAACCCCTTGAGCTTGTTCCACCATTCAATAAGGTCATGGTGGCCTCAACATCACTTTCCTACACTCTTCTGGCACCCCTTGGGTCCATCGTACTTTAAATGTCTCTCAGTTTCAGCCTTGAATGACTTTGCTTCCACAGCTCTCTGCAATAGAGAACTCCAAAGATTCACAGCCCCCTGAAGGTAGAAAATTCCTCTGCATGTCCACCTTAATTTGGCGACCTCTTATTCTAACACAATTCTCCCAAGTTCTAGAAACCCCCACAAAGGGAAACATCATCCAGGCTGTCAATCCCACTCAGAATCTTACATGTTTCAATAAAATTACCTTGCATTCTTCTAAGCTTCAATGAGTATAGATGTAACATGCTCCATGGCCACTAATACTGACACATGATTTTTTGTCTATTCCAGATTACTTATTTGAAGTTAAATTTTCCAACTGTTGGCTTGTACTCTCTTGAGGTTAGAAGAATGAGAGGTGATCTCATGTTGAGACAAACAAACTTTTTAAAAGGTTTGACAAGGTCGAGACAGGAAGGATGTCTTTAACGGAGGGATCTATAATCAGTGGTCACAGCCTCAAAATATGGGGCTTCATATTTCAAATTCAGAAGAAATTTCTTTTCCCATAAGATGGTGAATTTTTGGAATTCTTTACTCCAGATGATTATGGAGGCTTGGTTGCTATGTTCAAGACAGATATTGGTAGTTTACTGAATGGCCTACTCCTGCTTCCGTGTCCCATGTCCTTAAAATCAAATATTACTGCTTCACAATAAATGGAACAGGATCTGTGGACAGAGGAACAGAATTAATGCTATAGTTCAGTGACCTTGACCTAATACCATTTTCTCATTCTCTCCCATTCCCTCCTCTCCCTTTTCTCCACTCTACACCATTTAAGTCCCTTTTGGTTTAAATGTCTCTCAATTTCCACCTGAAATATTCAATGGTTCTGTTTCCACAGCTCTCTGGGGTAGAGAGTAAATGATCTGTTGTCAGGACTGGAAAATGTAAGGGAGATAACAGCCTGGAATTTGCTGAGAAATGCAATCACCTGGAGGATTGGATTCCTGTGCAGTTGTGCAGGAATGTGCAAGCTCCAAACTTCCTAAAAGGTCTTTGCCTCTCTCATTTTGGTTAACAGCCCAACACCAGATTCCACACAGGAATCCAGTGGCACAGTACCAAATTCCTGCAGTTTCCTAGAAGTTATCCTGGGAAACCTGCTCACTGAATCTACATCAGGTAAGACCTGAGGCAGGTTCTGCAAGCCCATTCATTTCATTGGAGAGGAATGACTGTGAGGGAGAGAGGTACATTATAAGTTATGTTTTTTTGGACTAATTGATTATATTTCTTGTTGGAGTTTTATAGTGTGTTAAATGTTTTCTATTTTTTAGTAATATTTCAAATTTCTTCCTGTATATATGATTTTAAATCAATTTTGAAGGATCTTTTGAATACTCAAGCTCTTTGAGAACTGAAGGCATGACTCAGCCATCTATCATGGCATGTCTTTATGCACCATAGTCCATCTTGCTGATCACATCAGAGCTGGCTTTGTGGACCAAGCTGCTGCTGGAAGATCTGCTCCGGGTAAGCAGAGGCAAACAGATGAGAGGTGAATACAAGCTGTTTACTTTTCTCAGGGCATCACCGGAGCAGAGAAAGGGGAGTGCGAAAGAAGAAATGAAATGAAAGGCCTGGGGTGGGGTTGAAGGTAGCAGCAATTACATGACAGGATTATTGCAAGTACATAGGGTTGGCAATGGGACAAGCATAAAGAGAAAGTGCAAATGGGAGTATCAACCAATAGATGCCGCTTGAAATCAAATGAGAACAATGGTTAGGATCGAATATTGTTGAACTTAATTTGAGTCCAAAACTATGGTTGCAAGTAGACATGGTTTTAAGGTAATTGGTAAAAGCTCTAGTTAGAAATTGAAGAAAAAGTGTCAAATTGAAATGTGAGGAAATGTTCTGTGAGCTTATGCTGGCATTCATTTGAATATCTTAGGAGGCTGAGGACGGGAAGACCAAAGCAATCTAAAGCTCGGATAATGCCTGGGGACTGAATGAAAATGTTTTATTGTTGGAAGCTTCTGAATGCATATGAAGACTTGTGCCACAGAACTTTCTGTGCAAGTGCAACAGAACATTCACATCCCCTGCAGGTTTAAAATTAGGAAGACAATTGAATTATTCATTCATCTATTCAAAAAGCAGGAAGCAATATAGCTCCAACTGAAGCTGGTCAATACAATAGTATACGTACTCGTTCTTACAATGGAAATGTATTATTCAGTTTTTAAACCTCAATTGTTTAAAATTGAGTAACACAGGTCCCCAAAAGGGAGTGAGATTATATTTTATTTTACATAAAGTGATCCCAGTGGATACTGGCAGAGAGCACTCAAGGCAAATGATAATCTCTAGTCAAGGGTAATTTGTGTTATTGAATTTGTCATTGTAATGATGACATCATCACACCAATACCTGATCTTCAGACAAGTTCCTTTCAAAGATTCTTAAAGGGATATTGTCAGCTAATGAAACTCAGTACATAAATATGCTATAGCATTGCTAGATTGTTCCTTACCCTCAAACACGTTTGCCACTCTAGAGCCCTCCATGAAGGACCCTCACTTTCAGGGTGTTAACCTGCTTCACTTGAGAACTCATCACATTTGTTGTTCAGTGCTTTGCAGTTTGTCCTTCTTTGTGATGGTATGAAGTTTACAATGCAGAAGAAGTTCACTGAGCCCATTGGTTCCATCATTTAGTTTATGGTACTTCAAATGCACATCCAAATTCTGTTTAAATGCAGCTACCAATACCAATACCAATACCAAAGGCTTCTTTCTCTGTCACCTTTTCAGGCAATGAATTTCAAAACCCACTACTCTCTGGGTAAATGTTTTTCCTCAATTTAAATCTCAAACTTTTTACCAATTACTGTAAATCCATGTCTTCTTACAAGCACGGTTTAGGAGAGATTTACCAGAATGATTCCAGGGATGCGGGACTTTAGTTATGTGGGGAGGCTGGAGAACCTTGGCATTGTGTCTTTTGAGGTGCAGAAGATTTTCTAGACCTTTCCCTTTAATCTCAAAATGAGCTCTATTCTATTTCCTGGCTTAACCTTTGAGCTGATCAAACACCATGTTTGCCTTTTTCATTCACATCAGCGACTCTTGAGAACATGATTAAATAGTAAGTTTGCAAAGTATGTGAATTTCTTCATAACCTTCAGAATTAAATTAATGGTGACAGATGGTTGTTTATAGAGCTTAGAAGATGCTGACTGGTGCATTACTTCTACATTAGTGAGAATGATGGAGAATCCATAGATTTAAGCATCTGTTGTAAACCTTTCAATCGTCTGCAGTTTCCAGCTTTTATGCCCATGCATTAGTGTACATTAGTGTACAGCAGGTGCAATGCTACAATTTTCATGGTATACAATGGGCATAAAGGCATCGATACTGGGATATTTGTCGGCAGAATAACCCATAACTGGTGGGTGAAGAATTGTTACTGCTCACATCATGACTTCAGATAATGACATTGAACTACATCAGACATTAGTGTCCTCTTCAATGAGGTAGGACATTTAATAATGTGACCATTTATCACATCTTTAGGTTGTGTAAAGTACTTCACTTTTAATAAACAGCCTTTTGAAACATAATTGCTGTTCTGTATAAATGCAAACTGTTATTACCAACATGCTGCAAAACATAGAACAATTAACTTGTACAAGAAGTCCACAAATACTAATGAAGATGGACAATTAGATAAAGGGGAAACTTTTGCCTGGACTCATATCACTGCCGGAGTGACAGCAGGAGCTTGGAGCTAGTGGTCTTCATGTCTGAGTAGTTGAGGTGAGCTCTCTGTATCTTCTCCATCAGTGTTAGGCTGCCTGTTATACTTGGTGGAAGCAAACAAGACCTAACAGTTGTTATTAAGGTGTTCCTCCCATTAAGATTCTAGGCTCCCTGTGTCAAAGTGCTCCTTTTTTGTCAGTGCAATTCCTTCTTTAATGTCACTGCAGGGTGCAGCAGCTAACATAGAATCATTAACAGAAACAATAGAACTACCTAGGCTGTAATGTACACATTACATGGGATCAGTTGGTACTATTTTTGCTGAGTTAAATGGTCATGTATTCAATTCCACCCTCCAGGGATCTAAACACCGAAGTTCTGAGGGAACAGTTTCCTGGCAGAGTGACCATCTTTTGGATGGGTGGTGCAATGTGCCAACTCAGGTGGACATAAAAAATCCTATATAACTAACTGAAGAACAGGAATCTCCTGCTTGGTATATTGGCTGATGATAACTGCTCAATCAACATCTAAAACAGATTATTTGGTTGTTATCACTTCAGCGCTTGTGAGACCTTGCTGTGAGCAATTTGTATGTGATATTTCTTAATATCAGCAGTTTCAGACTTACTTCATTGGCTACAAAGTGCTTCAGGATGTCTTGATGCTATGAAAGGCACTATATAAACACCATTTTTTTTACGTGTGCAGGAGCTGACACTGAAGCACATATAAACTCTACAGTGCAGGGTGGAAGAAACTACTCTGTTTTACCAGCCAAATATTGCACATAAGGATTGATGTTACATCCACAAGCCACTTCTATAATGTCAAATTATTTTTCATTACAGGATTTATGTAGTTTATAAAGTTGTGGTGATCAGGAACTATAGAGTACAACAGTAATTACCTCATTTATACCGTACATTTTCACACTGCTAGTTTTAGCTTCAATCAAGGTCAGCACATAGATTTTATAAACAAAGCAAAGCCACAATCTGAATTCTCCCAACTATTAAACATTCACCAGTAGCATTTTTCTGAAGTATAATATTGTGTTTTTTATCATGTGTTTGGATTTCTGAAAATTCTTTTGATCAATATATCTGATGAGAAGTAAAGACACCAGCAGATGCTGTAAGTCAAGGTGCAGGAAGGGTGAACAATCCAGTTTGCCATAGCACACAATCTAGACAAAGTGGATTTAATATCAATAACATACATAAATCAGTCAGAACATGCTAACTAAATCAATTTTAGTGGCTACGGGTGGGCAGCAGACATGAAGCACATTGTGCACAAACTAAAGCAATCATTTTAAGTAACAATTGTGGCAGACCAACTGTCGCAGTGAGCTCTGTCGAACATTCATTATCAGTGGGTTATGGGCTGTTCTTCCTGATGGGGTTGTGTGTGACAACGCTGCATCACAAATGAGAAAGAGGATTCCTGGAAGAGGGATACCAGATGTCATATCTCTGGAAACTGTTATATCAAAATCTAAGCTTATCTCAGCCTTCAGCTTCCAGTTAGTATTTGCTTCAAGGCGCCAGAACAATATTAACAAAAAAGGAAGGTTGTCTTGAGATTACTTGATCATGTGATTTGATCCCTATAACAGATCTATAGAGCTATTTGAAATGAATCTGATAGCTTCTGTTGTACGGAATGATTTTATGGTTGGAGCTTCCCTATTGGTTCAGTGAGCAAACTCATTGGTTGATGTGGTAATGAAACCCCAGGGTGAGATTTTTGTCTTCACCAGCTGAGCACTGTGGATTGTTTGTGTGGAGGGTGTACAGGAAGTTCTGCCCAAGTGGACTGCCTGCCAATACAAGGAGCAATCCCAATGTCTTTCCATTCCAATGAATGGAATAAAAAGTCTGTGGGTTTTGGAAGGGGCTGCGATTCTTGTCTGCATTCTACTCAGATGATGCTCAAAGTAAGAACACAAGGACCAGGAGTAGGACTAGGCCAATCAGCCCCTCCTGTCTGCTCTGCCATTCATAAGGCCACGGCTGATCCAAACTTGGCATCGGTACCACGTCCACACTCTCTCCCTTGTAATTCAAATATCTCTCAACCTCTGCCTTCAATACTATTTTATCTTTCATTTTTGGGTGTCTGCGTTTTGCTTGCAAGACCAGCATTTTTTGCCCACCTTTGAGAGTTACAGTGTCGACAGCATGGAAACAGGCCCTTCTGTCTGATTTGTCCGTGTCGACCAAGATAGCTATCTGTGTTAACCCTATTTTCCTGCATGGGGCCTACATCACTCTATTCCTTTCCTATCCATGTACTTGTCCAAATGCTTCTTAAACACTGTTACTGTACCTGTCTCTACCACCTCTTGTGGCAGCTTGTTCCATATGCCTACTACCCTCTGTGTAGAAAAACTTGCCCCTTAGATCTCCTTTAGATTTTTTTTCCTCTCACCTTAAAACTGTGTCCCCTAGTTTTAGACTCCCTTACCGCTGGAAAAAGACTGCAACTACCTGCTCTAACTATGCCCCTTATAACTTTATAAGCCTCTTTAAGGATTTGGAACTTCAACCTCTTGCACTCCCATGAAAACAATCCCAGCCTATCTAATTTCTCCTTATTGTCTCACAAGGATCGGTTCTGGGACCTCTGCTTTTCGTGATTTTTATTAATGACTTGGATGAGGGGGTAGAAGGGTGGGTTGGCAAGTTTGCAGATGTCACAAAGGTTGGTGGTGTTGTGGATAGTGTAGAGGATTGTTGAAGATTGCAGACGGACATTGATAGGATGCAGAGCTGGGCTGAGAAGTGGCAGATGGAATTCAATCCAGAGAAGTGTGAGGTGGTACGCTTTAGGAGGACAAAGTCCAAGGCAGAGTACAAAGTTAATGGCAGGATTCTTGGTAATGTGGAGGAGCAGAGGGATCTGGGGGGTCCACATCTACAGATCCCTGAAAATTGCCTCACAGGTGGATAGAGTAGTTAAGAAAGCTTATGGGGTGTTAGCTTTCATAAGTTGAGGGATCGAGTTTAAGAGCTGCGAAGAAATGATGCAGCTCTATAAAACTCTGGTTAGACCACACTTAGAGTACTGTGTCCAGTTCTGGTCACCTCATTATAGGAAGGATGTGGAGGCATTGGAAAGGGTGCAGAGGAGATTTACCAGGATGTTGCCTGGTTTATAGAGTATGCATTATGAAGATAGACTAAAGGAGCTAGGTCCTTACTCTTTGGAGAGAAGGAGGATGAGAGGAGACATGATAGAGGTGTTCAAAGTATTAAGAGGAATAGATAGAGTGGACAGCCAGTGCCTCTTTCCCAGGGCACCAATGCTCAATACAAGGGGGCATGGCTTTAAAGTAATGGGTGGGAATTTCAAGGGAGATATCAGAGGAAGGTTTTTTATCCAGAGAGTGGTTGGGGCATGGAATGCACTGCCTGGGGCAGTGGTGGAGGCAGGTACATTGGTCAAATTCAAGAGATTACTAGATAGGCATATGGAGGAGTTTAAAATAGGGGATATGTGGGAGGAAGGGGTTAGATAGACTTAGGCAAGGTTTGAAGGTCGGCACCACATTGTGGGCCGAAGGGCCTGTATTATGCTGTACTGTTCTATGTTCTATAACTGCAGCACTCCATTCCAGAAAACATCCAGGTGAACCTCTTCTGCACTCTTTCTAGCGCTACCTCATCCTTTCTGTAGTGTGGTGCCCAGAACTGTACACAATATTCCAAGTGTGGCCTAACCAATGTCTTGTACAGCTCAGAATCAGAATCAGGTTTACTATCACTGACATATGTCATGAAATTTGTTGTTTTTCGGCAGCTGCAACATGATGCCCCAAATCTTAATGCTTGTGTCTATGAATGCAAACAAGCTAAATGCCTTCTTCACTACCCTATCCACCTGTGTTGGCACTTTCAGAGAGCTATGAAATTGCACCCAAGGTCCCTCTGTACATCAATACTTCTCAGGTCCCCACCATTTACTGTTTATGTTCAGCCATTCTTAGATAACTCAAAATGCATCACCTCACTCTTGTCAGAATTAAATTGGAAGATGGTAAGCTGCCTGTATTAAAATTTAGAAACAATGAAGGATTGGTGATATACTTCCAAGGCAGGATGGTGAGTGACTTGGAGGGAAAACTTATATGGTAGTGTTCCCATGTACTTACTGTCCTTATCCTTCTTGGTGGTATAGGTTGTGGATTTGGGAAGTGCTGTTAGAATAGCCTGGGAAAGTTACAGCAAAGACTATGAGACCAGGCAATGCCCAAGCTTTAGTACTGAATATATGCCCCAGAACTAGCTGTACCTCCAGCCAAGCTGTTCCAGTACAGTTACAACACTGGCATCTACCAAACAATGTGAAAAATTGCCCTTTGCACAAAGCAGAGCAAATCCAACTGGACTAATTACTGACCAGTCGGACTATTCTAAGTCATCAGCAAAGCAATGTAAGCTGCCATTGACAGTGGGATCAAGAGACACGTCCTCCCCAGTAATCTATTCACTGATGCACAGTTTGGGTCGCTTGGATCCAGACCTTATCGCAGCTTTGGCTTCTGTGCTGTGGATCTCAAGAGCGAGCTGAGGTGAATCACATTTGGAACTTCTGGCTGAACACATTTGTCAATGCTTTGGCCTTGTCTCTAGCATTCACGCCATCAGTGAGAGTGGACATTTCCTGGAGGTTCTCCTCATGCCACCCCATTCATAACTAAATGTGATAGGACTGCAGAACTTTGATCTGATCAATCAGTTGTGAGATTACTTGGTTCTGTCTATTGCATGCTGTTTTTGCTGTTTAGCAAATCCCCTGCCCAAGATGCCACCTGTGGGTCACAGGCACCATAGAAAATAATATCATTACTTTGTGAATGCAGTGCCTGGATGATGCAACAGTGAGCAGAAAATTGGAAGATGTGACAGAAATCTGCTGTGACCTCTTGGAAAGTTCCTATGGCAAGGAACTTCAAGGTCAACATGACCATGGCCTCAGTGGAGAGAGCTGTTCAGGAAAGAATTCTGGTTGAAGTTCTTCCTACAGGATGTCTCATACATCAGCAATGGCAGCCTGGAAAACCTGACACTGTGAATACATTGTTCATCAGAGATGCAACGGACAAGCAACAAGATGCAATAGGCAGACCTGAGCAACTTGGCCACCGACAGCTCACATCGAAGCTCTGCAGTCCTACCATATTTAGTCAGGAATGGTGGTGGGCACACAGCTGGTGAAAGGAGGAGCTTCCAAGAACACCACCGCCCTCAATGATGGCAAATCCCAGCACATGGGTGCTGCAGTTAAGACTAAAGCATTCGCAGCTATCTTTAGCTGGAAGTTCCAAATAAACAATTGATCTTGGCTTCCTTCTGAGATCCCCACATAGCAGAAGTCAGTCTTCAGCAAATTTGATCCACTGTGTATGAAATGGCTAAGAACACTGGGTATAGCAAAGGCTATTAATCCAGACAATATTCCAGGTATAGTACTGAAGACATAGGACATAGAACATTACAGCACAGTATAAGACCTTCGGCCCACGATGTTGTGCCGACATTTTATCCTGCTCCAAGATCTATCTAATCCTTCAATCCCACGTAGCCCCCCATTTCTCTATCATTCATATGTCTATCTAAGAGTCTCTTAAATGTCCCTAATGTATCTGCCCCATAACATCTGCTGGCAGTGCATTCCACGCACCCACCACTCTCCGTGTAAAAAACTTATCTCTGACATCCCCCTTATACCTTATACTGTGTCGGGTTTTAGATGTTTCAGGAAGGACAGGGAGGGAGGCAAGAGAGGTGGGGGAGTGGTGCTGTTAATCAGAGATAGTGTCACGGCTGCGGAAAAGGTGGACATTGCGGAGGGATTGCCTACGCAGTCTCTGTGGGTGGAGGTTAGGAACAGGAAGGGGTCGATAACTTTGCTGGGTGTTTTTTATAGGCTGCCCAATAGTGACAGGGTTATTGAGGAGCAGATAGGGAAGTAGATCCTAGACAGGTGTTAGAATAACAGAGTTGTTGTGATGGGGATTTTAATTTCCCAAACATCGATTGGCATCTCCACACAGTGAGGGGTTTAGATGGGGTGGAGTTTGTTAGGTGTGTTCAGGAAGGGTTCTTGACACAGTATGTAAGACCTACAAGAGGAGAGGCTGTGCTTGATTTGATATTGGGAGATGAACCTGGTCATGTGTCAGATTTCTCAGTGGGTGAACATTTTGGTGATAGTGATCATAATTCCATCTCCTTTACTTTAGCACTGGAGATTCATAGGAACAGATAGACTAGGGAGGTGTTTACTTGGACTAAAGGGAATTATGAGGCTCTCAGGCAGGAAATTGGAAGATTAAATTGAGAACAGATGTTCTCTGGGAAAAGTACGGAAGATATGTTGCAAATATTCAGGGGGTATTTGTGTGGAGCTCTGCATAGACATGTTCCAATGAGACGAGGGAGTCATGATAGGATACAGGAACCGTGGTGTATGAAGGCTATAATAAATCTAGTCAAAAGGAAAAGAAAAGCATACGAAAGGTATAGAGAGCTAGGTAATGTTAGAGACCTGGAGGAGTTTAAGGCTAAAAGGAAGGAACTTAAGAAAGAGATTAGGAGAGCCAGAAGGGGACATGAGAAGGCCTTGGGGGGCAGGATTAAGGAAAACCCCAAGGCGTTCTACAAGTATGTAAAGAGTAAGAGGATGAGATGCGAAAGGATAGGGCCTATCAAGTGCAGGAGTGAGAAAGTGTGTATGGATCTGGAAGAAATAGCGGAGGTATTTAAAGAATACTTTATGTCAGTATTCACCACGGAAAAAGATCTGGGGGATTGTAGTGGGGATTTGCAGCGGCCTAATAAGCTTGAACATGTAGATATTAGAAAAGAGGTGGTGCTGAAACTTCTGGAAAGCATCAAGTTAGATAAGTCGCCGGGACCGGATGAGATGTACCCCAGGTTACTGCGGGAAGCAAGGGAGGAGATTGCGGAGCTTCTGACAATGATTTTTGCATCGTCGATGGAGATGGAAGAGGTTCCAGAAGATTGGAGGGTTGCGGATGTTGTTCCCTTATTCAAGAAGGGGAGTCAGGATAGCCCAGGGAATTATAGACTGGTGAGTTTTACTTCAGTGGTTGGTAAGCTAATGGAGAAGATCCTGAGAGGCAGGATTTATGAACATTTGGAGAGGTATAATATAATCAGGAATAGTCAGCATGGCTTTGTCAAGGGCATGTCCTGTCTTACGAGCCAGATTGAATTTTTTGAGGATGTGACTAAGCACATCAATGAAGGGAGAGCAGTAGATGTAGTGTATATGGATTTCAGCAAGGCGTTTGATAAGGTATCCCATGCGAGGCTTATGGAGAAGGTGAGGAGACATGGGATCCAAGGGGACATTGCAGTGTGGATCCAGAACTGGCCGGCCCACAGAAGGCAAAGAGTGGTTGTTGAAGGGTTGTATTCTGAGTGGAGGTCAGTGACCAGTGGTGTACCTCAGGGATCTGTACTGGGACCTTTACTCTTAGTGATTTTTATAAATGACCTGGATGAGGAAGTGGAGGGGTGGGTTAGTAAGTTTGAGGATGACACAAAGGTTGGGGGTGTTGTGGATAGTTTGGAGGGCTGTCAGAGGTTACAGAGGGACATAGATAGGATGCAGAGTTGGGCTGAGAAGTGGCAGATGCAGTTCAACCCAGATAAGTGTGAAGTGGTTCATTTTGGTAGGTCAAATATGTTGGCAGAATATAGTATTAATGGTAGGAGTCTTGGCAGTGTGGAGGATCAGAGGGATCTTGGGGTCCGAGTCCATAGGACGCTCAAAGCGGCTGCGCAGGTTGACTCTGTGGTTAAGAAGGCATATGGTTTATTGTCCTTCATCAATCGGGGTATTGAATTTAGGAGCCGTGAGGTATTGTTGCAGCTATATAGGTCCCTGGTCAGACCCCACTTGGAGTATTGTGCTCAGTTCTGGTAGCCTCACTACAGGAAAGCTATGGAAGCCATAGAGAGGGTGCAGAGGAGATTTACAAGGATGCTGCCTGGAATGCAGAGCATGCCTTATGAAAGCAGGTTGAGGGAACTCGGCCTTTTCTCCTTGGAGAGATGGAGGATGAGGGGGGACCTGATAGAGGTGTACAAGATGATGAGAGGTATTGATCGGGTAGATAGTCAGAAGCTTTTCCCCAGGGCTGAATTGGTGGCCACGAAAGGACACAGGTTTAAGGTGCTGGGGAGTAGGTAGAGAGGAGATGTCAGGGGTAAGTTTTTCACTCAGAGAGTGGTGAGTGTGTGGAATGGGCTGCCGGAAACGGTGGTGGAGGTGGATATGATAGGGTCTTTCAAGAGACTGTTAGATAGGTACATGGAGCTGAGTAAAATAGAGGGCTATGGGTAAGCCTAGTAGTTTCTCGGGTAGGGACATAGTCAGCACAGCTTTGTGGGCTGAAGGGCCTGAATTGTGCTGTGGTTTTTCTATGTTCTATGTTTCTATAAATTCGTCCAATCACCTTAAAATTATGTCCCCCCCATGTTAGCCATTTTTGCCCTGGGAAAAAGTCTCTGACAGTCCACTCGATCTATGCCTCTTATCATCTTGTACACCTCTATGCCTCATCTTGTACTCCTCATGTGCCTCAGAACTAGCTGTACCTCCAGCAAGCTGTTCCAGTACAGTTACAACACCAGAATCTGCCAAACAGTGTGGAAAATTGCTCATGTTCACAAAAAGCAGGACAAATCCAATCCATCAATTACCACTCAGTCAGTCTGCTAACACTCATCAGCAAAGTGACTGAAGGTGTCATCGACAGTGCCATCCAGCAGCATTTAATCATCAATAACCTTCTCACTGATGCCCTAACCTGGGTTTCACCAGAGCCACTCTGTTCCAGACCTCATCACAACCTTGATCCACATATAGATCCATGAGCTGAATTCCAAAGGTGAGGTAAGAGTGACTGCCCTTGATATCAAGGCGGCTTTTGTCTGAGTATGATATCAAGGAGCCCAGATAAAACTGAAGTCAATAGACATTAAGGGGAAAACACTCCATTGGTTGGAATCAAGCCTTGCATAGAGGAAAATGGTTGTGGTTGTAGAAGGTCAACCACCCCAGCTTGAGGACATCACTAATAGAATTCCTTAGGGCAATATCCTAGGCCCAACCATCTTCAGCTGCTTCATGAATGACCTTCCTTCCTTTATAAGGTCAAACATTTATGGATGGTTGCACAGAGTTAAAATCTATCTGCATCTCCTCAGTAAGTGAAACAGTCCATGCGTGCATGCAGCAAAGCCGTGGAAACATTCAGACAAGAATTGATCAGTGGCAAGTAACATTTGTGTCACAGAAGTGCCAGGCAATGGTCACCTCCAACAGGAGAGACTTTATTGACTTACTCTTGACATTCAATGATATTACCATCACCGAACCTGCCACCATCAACATCCTGGGGGTCACCATCGACAGAAACCTAACTGAATATGCTACAGTGAGTGACTCATCTTTTGACACCTCAGAGCCTTTTGACCATCTACTAGTCAGGAATGTGACGGAACAACCTGTAGTTGCCTGGAGTAGTGCAGGTCCAACAGTATTAAAGAAACTCAACACCATCCAGGATAAATCTGCCCACTCAATTGGCTCCTGAATAGCCGAGTTAAATAGTCCTTCCCTCCTGCGTGGTCTATAGTGGCTACAGTATGAACCAATGACAAAATTTACTACAATTAGTGTATTTTCCTATGTTGCTCTGACATCACCTCACAAAACTGCAATGTCGATTACTAAGAAGGGCAAGGGCAACAGGGAAAACCACTAATTACGGGTTCCCCTCCAAGTCCCACACCATATCATAGTCCCTTCATCATTGCTGAACCTAAATCTTGGAATTGTCTCCCTAACCCAATTGTTGACTACCTTCAGAAGCAGGTGGGTCAAGGGGGTGGCTACCCACCTACTCCTCAAGGGCAATTAGGATGGCCAATAAATGCTGTTTTTTCTTGTGACAGCCAGTTTCTGAAAAATATCAAGAAATAAAACACCTGTATTACAAGGCTGGTGTTATTTGCTTGCCATGGAGAGCAACATCCAGCCTATTATTTTTGGCAAGCGTTATCCTTATGGAGTTGAAGGTCGCAGGTGCTGGGATAAGGAATATTATTCTATGTTTTGTGTCTGGCACCAGCACAAAGCAATCTCAGTTTGGTTACACCACAGCATTCTATACTCGTTGTTGAAATGTGAGTGACAATTGCTCAAATTTCTGCACTGGCTTCATGCCTGCAGGAGCACAGCCAAAATTATTCCTCTACATCTGGCTGAAAAGGAGACAACTGTCCAATCCCACAGTTATTGGATTATGACAAGGAGTAAAAGAGTGGAAAAGATATACCTCATTGCAACATTTCTTGGATCTTTTTATCCTTATAATGAAGATAATCTGATTTCAAGAACAGACAAACATAGGAAATAGAAGCAGGAGTGGCCCATTCAACTTCTTGTGTCTGCTTCACCTTTCAATAAGATCATGGCTGATCTTTTACCTCAGTTTCCTTAAATAAGCCAATATCCCTTGATTCTGTAAATAATCTATTATTCCCTGATTTTACACTAGCTCTTTAACTTGTTAAATATCAGAAAGGACTTGAAATGTACTCCTCCATTCAATAGACTCCCACAATCCTTAAGCAAAAGATTATCATTCCTTTTCATAAACTGCAAGACCAAGTGATCACTTACTTTCCATGGGCTCCTTGGATTTCCTTCCACTGGCCGATTTCCTCAACAGACTCCTTCCTGAGGTAAAGAGACAGCTGAGCTCTTCCAAGGGACTGGTTGGCGTTCTGGATCGTGACCCACTATGCGCAGATCCTTGGGAAGAAGAGACATTTCCCGTCTTTCCTCCTTCCTGTACTGGGGTTTTCACTGTAGACTGAGGCACTGCGGAAGAACATCTTGGTGTTGGATGTATAGACTCATAGGGTGGGGGTCTTTTTAGGCCTAAAGGAGTCATGGACCGCCCCATAGTGATAGGAGATGGAGTTATTGAGTGACTGAAATGACTTTGAAGACTATGAGGTGATGGCGTCCTATAAAGAGTTGATGGAAGTGGTGGGGAGGAGGGCCTTCCAGTTGCACTTATTCCATGGGAAGGTGGCAAGTCTTTTTCTACTTTCTGGTATCCGGAAGACTGAGCAGGGAGAGATGATGGGGAAGCACCAGTTTGCTTGATATAAGATATGCTTGTTTCTAGTACTGGGAGCTTTATGACTTCAAGAGGAGTTAAAGGGGATTCATCAGAAGCTGGAGAGCATTGGCTTGGAGCTGGCGGAAACACTAACAGAGGGGGACGATGAGGGAGCAGATTTGGGAATGGAGGTGGAATCTCACAAAATAAGCCCTTTGGAGTTGATGGGATTGAAGACTTTGTAATATCCACTTCAGGCACAGTTGGAGTAGGACACTGAGAATGAGGGTCTATATGACCTGGACTGCCCCACTTGAAGTCTTGGACCACCTCATCGAATAATGGATACTTCATTTCCTCATAAACTGCTTCGCTTTGATCATCATCTTCCCTTTTAATATCACGTAATATATTCCCGACCATTTCAATGTACACAGGCTCTTCTTCCTCAGTACCCCGAGTTGGACTAAAAGCTTGTCCTGAAGTGCTCTCTTTGCTTGCCCCAGCGGTCGACTTTCTACTACCGTGCTTTGTGCCGTACGTTTCATCAAAGGACGTGCTGAGCTGTGTGTTTGGGTCACGCCTTGGTTTAGGAGGTGGTATCTTCTTGCCATATTCATCGCTGTGGGGTCTGGGTTTTGTTGATGCTGGGTAAAGATAAGCAGGTATATAATCAGGCAAGTCACTCTTTCAGAAATATCTCACCACAAATTATTACTTCAGTGGAGAGATGCTTGACAATTACACTTTTAAAAGAATGAAGACTTTCATTTACATCTTGCACCTTCAATGATCTCAAGATATCCTAAAGTTAGTTAAGTATATTTGATGTGTATTCACTGCTGTGAGATGAAAAAGGTTACAGATTTCACCTAGTCAGATCCCACTAAATAATCTGTTGTAGTGATGTCAGTAGAGGGATAAATGTTGGCTAGGACACTAGGGAAAACTCTGGGAACTTCTTTAAAACACTGCTATGGTATCTTTACAATTCATGTGAAAGGGCAGACAAGCCCTTAGTTAACATTCCAGCTGAAGTGTATCTCTGACAGCATGGCTCTCATTCAGAACTGCAGCCTAGATTTTTAACTTCAAATCCTCGGAATAGAACCTTGACTCAGAGGCACAATAAGCCACAATTGACATTGCTAGCCTTACAGTTTCTGGCAATCTGGTAGCAATTAACTCACATTTTGATACATGGGCTTATTATTGTCACATGTACCAAGCTAAATACAAGGGTTTCATTGTAATTTATGCACAATTAATATTCTGTACCTTATGAGAACATAGCACATAGAACAGTGCAGCACAGGAACAGGCCCTTTGACCCACCATGTCTGTGCTGACCATGATGCCAATTTCTCTCCCATCGGACAGAAGATACAAAAGCCTGAAAGCAAGTACCACCAGGTCAAGGACAGCTTCTATCTCACTGTTATAAGACTATTGAACGGTTCCCTAGTATGGTAAGATGGACTCTTGACCTCAAAATCTACCCTGTTAAGACCTTGCACCTTCTTGCCTACCTGCACTGCACTTTCTCTGTAACTATTACAGTTTATTCTGCATTCTCTTATTGTTTAACCTTGTACTACCTTGATGCATTGTGTAAGGAATTGATCTGTATGGGCGGTATGCAAGACAAGTTTTTCACTGTATCTCGGTACATGTGACAATAATAAACCAAGTTACCAGTTTAAACTTATCTGTCGGCACATGGTCCATATCCCTTTGTTCCCTGTTTGTTCATGTTCCTGTCTAAGTGCCTCTTGAACGTTGCTATCATATCTGCTTCAACCACCTCCCCTGGCAGCAGGTTCCAGGTACTTACCACTTTCTGTGTAAAATAAACTACCTCGCAAATCTCCTTTAAACTCTCCCCACCTCACCTTAAAGCTATATCCTCTAGTATTTGACACTTCCACCATGGGAAATCTACCTGTCTATGCCTCTCATAATTTTATATACTTCTATCAGTTGCCCCTCAGCCTCTGATGTTCCAGAGAAAACAATCCAAGTTTGTCCAACCTCTCCTTATAGCAAGTACTCTCCAGTCCAGGCAGCATCCTGGTAAACCTCTTCTGCACCCTCTCCAAAGCCTCCATATCTCCTATAATGTGGTGACCAGAACTGCACACAGTACTCCAAATATGGCCTAACCAAAGTTTTGTACAGCTGCAACGTGACTTGCCATTTTTTATAGTCAAAGCCCGACCGATGAAGGCAAGTATGCCATACGCTATCTGCTTGTGTTGCCACTTTCAGGGAGCTATGGACTTGCAGCCCAAGATCCCTCTGTACATCAAATGGAATGATAACTACACAATGACAAACCTTGTTAACAAACAACTCAATTGAAAATAAAAAAAAACTGCAAATCTAAAATAGAAACAGAATTGCTTGAAATATTCAGCAGGTCAGACTGCATTTAGAAAGAGAAACAAGAGTTAATGTCTCAGGTCAAAGACCCTCTATCAGAAGTCATTTGATTGGATTTACACTAAGCAACCTCTCGCATGAGTGTATAAGTATTCCCAGATGTCAAGACATCTTCCAATCTAGTGTACTGTATTCGGTGTTCACAATGTGATCTCTTCCATATTAGAGAAAGCAAATGAGGATTGGGAGATGCTTTGCAGAACATTTCTGTTCCGTCTGCAAGGATGACCTTGAGCTTCCAGTTGTCTATAACTGTAATTCTCCATCCCACTCCCACTCTCACCTATGTGTCTGTGGTCTCCCACACTGTTCTGGTGAAGCCCAATGTAAGCTTGAGGAGCAGCACCTCACCTAAGTCTGCACACATTGAAGCCTTTGTGACTTAGTACTTAAATCATCGATTTCAGATAACTTGCTTTTCCCCTTTTTTAAAAATCAAAACTGGCTAGTTCCACTGTAAGATTATACATCTGTAATATTATTTCAGTTTTTCTCTTTTCATAGATATTGTCAGATCTGCAGCATATTTCCAGTAATCTTTTTTTTGTTTTGGCAACAGCTTTGTCCTGCATTTCACAGCTTTACTTGTCCCTTTGTCAGTTTTCTCTCTCTCTAAATGCCCTCATCAATCTGTTCACCAGTCAGCTCTGTAAACTGGGAATTCCTAGTTTCTCTATCAGAAGGGTATCCTAGGCAGTCTTCAACCCACCCTTTCTGCAACCTAAAATGAACTTTTCTCTCTTTCCCAGTTCTGATAAAGGATCCACAGCCTAAAATGTTAATTCTGGTTCTCCTGATCTGCTGAGCTTTTCCAGCATCTTCTGCTTTCATTTCATCTTTCTTCTCCCACCTGGTCCTCTTGTTCCTGCAGAAGATTCCAGGAATACTCAGCAAGTCAGGCAGTGGTCGTGGAGAAAGAAACCGAGTTATCGTTTCAGGTCAATGACCTTACATGTTCTTGCTATGGAAGTCCTCTGTGCTTTTGCGGCATATTCTGTTCATATTCCAGAATTCCAGCCTCTGCAGTATTTTGCTTATATGTTAGTAGAATGAATACGAGTTCTGACTGTGCTTGGTGACCAATTTTTCACCTAAAATTTGAAAACTAACTGTGAGTCTGGTTTTAGATGTTACTCCTCATTTCCATAGTTACCTTGGTGGTATTACAGCATGTTTCTCGGTCTGTTGGTGCAATAAAGTGGAACAGACCAATTAATTGGGAGTTCTTTACCCAGCTGACATTCTGACATTACTTATTGGTGACATACCAGCCAAGCCAAATGTATTTGGCGTAGATAAATATTTTTGGAAGTTCCATGACTTCATATAAATGTATTATTCGAATTTGTAAAGGCTTCACAGATTTCAAAAAGTATCTGCCACAAGTTTCTCTACAGGTAGATGTAGCATATGAAATTCCTGTAGTCATATGGTATAAAACCATAAAGCTGCTCCTAATACTCACTGCTAAAACACAATCAGCCAATGTAGACACAATGAAAGTTTATAGATTTATTTAGACCATATATTAAGGAAAGTTTATAGATTTATTTACAGCATGTAATGGGAATATTATCACTCAAGATTGGTCCAGTACTTTGATTTCTCACATGATCCTTTCAAGCTGTCAGTGTATTGGAACTGTTTATAGTGACATTAATGGGAAAATATTTTGCCTGTTGACTGAGTATTCATTTGTACTGTATTTTCGATAAGAATTTCACCTTTTCTAAACAAATGGATTAATATCTGTGCCAAAAATAACAGAACAATATCACATAAATTCAACAGGCTAACATTTACTGCAGTCATTATTAAGCTACTATTTTAAAACACACCCCAATCCAAGGGTAATCTTCCATATTTCAAATATCTTGTGCAGCATGAGTATATGAATAATCATGATAGGCTTTTGCACGATGTATACATGGAAAATCAGAAGTGACATTTTTAAACAACAACTTCAATAAACTAAGGGAAGGGTATAATTTCTCCCGGAGGTGGAAATGTCTCATAGATTATGTCAAAGCATTTAAGAATGTGCTCATTTTCAGTGGGGTCTTGAAATTGAATTATGTCACAGAAAGCCTCGCCTTTGTCTTATTCAGCCATTATCATCTATCTCCATTGCCTTTTTGCAGATGCTATTACTTAGATCGTTTCTACTTTAGAGGCTTTCTCAGTGAATCACCCATCGATTTTCTTGAAGTAAATTGTGTTGTCCCAATGCTTTCAGAGGCCAGCTGCCTAAAGAACTACAAGCTCTCTCATAATAAAGAAAGAAAAGGAAAGTTTAAAAATATATCTTTAGGAGTTAAGCAGTGGACGACCACAATGTTTGATGCATAATCACAGGAAGTTAACAAACCGCTAAGACTAACGCAATAATTAAAATGACATTGGTGTGATCAACATGTCCTTTAATGGATTCATATTTCAAAATGAAGATGTTGAAAGCATCCTGCAGTGTTCCTGTGCAATAAGAACAGATCACATTTGATATTCTGCCTACTTATCCAACTGGTGTCCATAACCATCAGGCTTGTTTGAATTGACATTTGTGCAGAATTAATTAGAACAGCAGTTCAAAATGGTTCTGATTGAGGTTAATAGAAAAAAACTGCAGGAGGATCTCTTTAAATACCATGCGCATAACAGGGAAAGTTATGTTATCCACAGCTGCATGAATAAGATTGATATAATACCTAATGTGTACAGATAATATTCATGCCTTGTGCTTACTCTGTGGAATATCAAAGCAATGATTTAACAAGCTACCTGGATCTCCTTCCTGCTTTTTCTACAGCAAAGCTGTTGGAATATAATTTTAAATCCCTATAATGGGTAGGAGAGGGTAGGAGCCAGGTAAAATACTGTGAGTGTTTGTTTTAACTGGTAGATTTGGGGGTATTAAGTTTGCTGCTTTGGGGAGGTGGGTCTGTTCTAATATACGTTGCTGGGGGTCTGTTCTTGATATTTTGGCAGACATTCAGATTTAACATTGCCCAACCCTAGGTAATGAAGCAGCCAAATGGAGACAGGAGCATTCAGACCCAGCAGTTTTGTATTTTAACAAACCAGCACATGGGCAAGAAGGAACTGTCCTTCCCCACAGGTCTCCATGCAAACTTTCTCAATGGAAACCTACCCCTCCTCCTCCAGACCCCTGACTCCTCTCCACTGCTAGTTTTACAGTCTTTCTTAGATACCTGGGATTGTCACAAACCTCTCTTGGCTACAACCTTCTTCCATTGTTTTTTTTTCCCCAGTACATTCTTAGTTGTTGGGCAGGAAATAGAACAACATAATAACAATGAGGTCCTGTTGTTTAATTGTACCCATGGCTGGTCTCAAGCTCTGGACTACTAGAATGTAATAAGTTGTGACAATGTTTTGACTTTAATTTCCACTTGGTTGTATTGAATAAAAATTACTTTTATCATGATGTAATAGCATGACATCATCTAATATACCCCTTATTTCAGTCTTGCCTAATGGGGCTACTCTTTAGTCATCAGAATATTCGTTTAACATGCTCATGGATAGCACTGTGCCAAAGTACAAGAACTTGCTTGCTCTGGCTAAACTTTATGGGATCATGGAATTGGTCTTTCTAGTGTAATGTACAATCACATACAGTAAATGGAACTATGATTCATCTTATTTTGATTGCCCCCGATCTTAAAACAGCAGAGCAGAGAGATTTATTTTCTGAGGGCCCGACAATTTTACTTTGAATAGAGTCTCAACACATTGATTTACTTGGTTGAACTTGTCCTCGCATTGAGCAATTTCTTCTTCAATGCTGTTCAGTTCCTCCAGACCAAAGCTGCCTATGGGCACTCACGTGGGCTCAAGCTTTGCATGCCTTTTAGTGGGATATGTGGAACAGTCTTTGTTTCAGTAATAACCCCAGGCCTACTTCCTCTACTCTTTTTCCAGAATATCAGCAATTGAATTGATGCTGCTGCCTCCAGTCATACAGAGCTTGAAAATTTCATTACTTTTGTTGCCAATTTCCACCGTCTCACCTTCACACATTCCATTTTTGACTTTTCGCTTTCCTTCCCGGATCTCTCTGTCTTTATCTTAGGAGATGGTTGGCCACAAACATCCATTACAAGCCCACAGGCTCCTACAGCTATCTCGAGCCCCCTGTAAGGACTCCATTCCATTCTCTCAGTTCTTTCAGCTATGTTGCATTTGTTCTTATGATGAGACTTTCTATACAGGTATCTCTGAAATGTCTTCCTTTTTCCTAATGTGTGTCTTTCCCCACTATAGTTGTTGACTGAGCCCTTGACCACATCTCATCCACTTCCCACACCTCTGATCTCACCCCCTCTTCTGGACTGAGCATGAACAGAGTTTCCCTGGCCCTCACCTTCCATCAGCCTCTGCATTCAATGGTTCATCCTTTGCAATTTCTGCCAACTTTAACGTGATTCCAGCATCAGACACATAGTCCCCTCACCTTTCAGCATATGAAAGGGATCACATGTTTAATGGTTTCCTTGTCTGCTCTTCCACCACACCAATGATTCCTCATCACTTGGCATTTTCCCATGCAACTGCAGGAGTTGCAACACCTGTGCTTTCACCACTCCCCTTCCCAGAGACCCAAACAGTCTTTCTAGATGAAGCAGCAATTCACTCGCACTCGTGTACTGCATTTGGTGTTCATAATGTGGTCTCCTCTACACTGGAGAAACTAAAAGCAGGTTTGTTTTGTGGAACACCTTTTTTTCAGTCGGCAGGAGTTTCTGGTTACCTGCCACTTTAAATTCTCCTTCACTGTCCCTTTCTGACCTATCTGCTAGTTGTCTCCTGCATTGTTACAATGAGGCTCAATGCAAGTTCTTCATTCTGGGCATGCTGCAAGCCTGCAGGATTCAATATTGAATTTTCCAACTTTAGATAACTCACTCTTTCTTTCTGCCCGTATCAGAACTGGCCATTTCTGACAGTGGTCTATCTGTAATTTTGGCTTAGTTTTCTCTCGGCATGAGTGTAGATTGGTCTGCTGGGCATGTCCTGCAGCCATAACACAGGCAAAGAAGCATAATCTGCTTTTAATTGTCTCATTTTGGTCTCACCCTATCAGAGACACTCTCTTTCTTCTACTTGTATCTCCCCACCTTCTATGCAAATGAAAACTAACTTGCTTACTCTCTTTCCCAGTTCTGACAAAGGGTGTCAGACCTGAAAAGTTAAATCTATTTTTCTTTTCATAGATTGTGCCTGACCTGCTGAGTGTTTCCAAGATTTTCTGTTTTATTTCAGATTTATCGTTAATTGAATTTACAGCTGTATGTTGAAGCAAATGGTTACCTAATTGCAGTAGTTTATTACCTGTATTGGTTTATTATTGTCACTTTTACTGAGTACAGTGAAAAACTTTTGTTGCATACCGTTCATACAGATCAATTCATTACACATTGCATTGAGGTAGTACAGGGTAAAAAAATAATAGAATACAGAGTAAAGTGTCACAGCTATTAGGGAAGTGCAGTGCAGGTAGACAATAAGGTGCAAGGTCATAACAAGATAGATTGTGAGGTCAAGAGTCCATCTCATCGTATAAGGGAACTATTCAATAGTCTTATCACCATGTGATAGAGGCTGTCCTTAAGCTTGGTGGTATGTGCCCTCAGGCTCCTGTATCTTCTGCCTGATGGGAGAGGGGAGAAGAGAGAATGACCCAGGTGGGTGGGGTCTTTGATTATGCTGGCTGCTTCACCCGGGCAGAGCAGTTGCCACACCAAGCTGTGATGCATCCAGATAGGATGCTTTCTATGGTGCATCGATAAAAGTTGGTGAGTGTCAAAGGGGACATGCAAAATTTCTTTAGCCTCCTGAGGAAGTGTGATGTATATAATTGCAAGTGAACCTTTAAAACTAAGTGTATCATGTGGTCTAACTTTTGATACCTTGTTGCACCAGACATGGTTACTAATTGAGATCTACTGCCTTCAATAAAGGATGTTTCGTTGGAAGCTTGATCTCTGTAATACTGCAATACCAAAGAGCTGACAGACACTATAAAAACAGCTTGAGCAAAATCGACACAGACCAGACACAAAGACTTGTCTTGGCTACATAAAATTGCTGACCCATCAAAGAGGCAAGTTAGCCATTGATATTATTGAATTACAAATCCATTACTGTCCAGCGTTTATTAATAATAAATGTTTAATTTATAATTGCTTCCAGGATTGTCAGCTGATTGACACAGACCTGATCATTCAACGTAACAGAAGGTGTAAGCTAGCCAAAGGGAACCTTTTAGGGATTTGTGGCTCTCAATCATATCACTGATCTTGAGATACTGCTCTCACCTTAATGTTTCTATACTGACTATATCTGCCTGTGTAATGGCTGTTGGTGTATGTAAATCACATTATTCTTCAGGGAAAATTATTAATAATTTGCACAAGGATATCCACAAATATATGTTTGTGCATGGTATCTCCTAGAGTGGACCAGGGCCAATTCTTGAACATGGAGGTGAAGTGCAGGCAGAAGTTGTGCTCGTGCTCCTGAAACATGATGTATTGATCCATTTGGGGCAGCCACCCAGTTAAACCTGCCCTGGCCAGTTCAGTCCATTGGTAATCTGACTTCCTACCCCACCTCATTCAGAGATTGGATGGCCCCTATCATAATCAGTCTAGTTGTATGTCCCAATTAGAATAAAGTGCCGAGAGGGAATGACTAGTCAGGATCCACAGAAAGCTTCCCAGAAGGAGCAAACACACAGTTGCTTTGCTATCATTCTCAAACTTCATGTCCTCCAGTTTGTCATTAGCATGTTCATGATATGTGCAGAGAAAGCCAGAATGCACCAGAGACACAATGGTCTTTGGCAGGTGCAAGCATTTTGCAGTCGGTGTGAATTAAAGTGGAAATAATCCCATGAAACTGTGGTTGGTTATACACTGACAATGAATGCAAGCTGAAATCAGTAGATCAATTAGTGGAATTCAATAATAGAGAATTAGCAAAGAATAGGAAGCAGTTCCTTTCTCTGTGCCCATTATCCTTTCTTTAACTTCTCAGTATTTAAAATTTTTGATTATATTGGCTGACATTGCCAAATTTTCACTGAGTATGGCCTATTAAAATTCACAATATAGCAGAGGATTAAGATAACTGTGAAATTATATCTAAGCAATGGAACAGGTTCCGAAACAAGGTTTCTCTAAGTTTTTGCTGTTTCAGAGCAAACTGTCTCCTGGCATCATAACAAGGCTATTGAAATGCAGGTGCATTTTCTGTCATTTTTTAAAATCATATTTCAGTTACAATTATTGGTCAAGGATCTGACAGCACTAATATCAGAAACCAGAACAACATACCTAAAAGGACTGACTGATGAAGGTGTTTAATATAAGCTGGGAGGATTAGAAGTCCTACTGAATGGAAATAAAAAAAAACTTGCTTACAATATGGATTTAGCTCTGTTTTGGGACATGAAACATGCATTTCATGGAACAATAATGTCCACTTGGCTCCCCAGAAGCATATTGTGAAAATGGGCAAAAATGCATCAAAAGAAACGCATGAAGAGCTTGCAGCTGCTATGCCACTGCCACACGGACTGCTGGGAAGTGAATCAGAGCCCAAAAGGCTCTGTCTTTGGAGGTGAGACTAATCAGCGGGAGCAGGGGAAGGGGGGTGGTGGGTGCAAAGTGGTCTTCCATGTGTCTAAGCACCCATTGTGTGATAATCCTGTGTCACTGCATTGGTTCTTGCACTGTGTGACCCCAAGATGCTGGGAAGTGGGAGCCGATGAAGAAGGTTGAGGTATGATAAACACTCACAGTTGAATCCAAGTTCTAGGATAACTTCAAACATAGTAGTGTAGGGGTATTGCTGCTGCCATGCAGTTCCAGTGACCTGGGTCTGATCCTGACCTCTGTCTGTGTGGAGCTTTCACATTCTCCCTGTGATGGTCTGGCTTTCCTGCAGGAGCTCCAAGTTTCTCCCACATCCCAAAGACATGCTGGTACCTTAACTGGTAGTGTAAATTACCCATACTGTAAGTGAGTGGCAAGAGTAGTTGGTTACATGGAAACTAAGTGGGGGAGTAGGATTGTTGGGAGTGGTCTCCCAGCCGGAATGGATTCAATGGGCCAAAAGGCCTCCTTCTGTATCGTGAGAAGTATAAGAAACATGAGGAGTAAATAATATCTCTTGGAAGCCTTGAATAAAAGTCAATCAGCCTGCTAAGCATCTGTCCAAAGTGTTGGATCAGCTTTAAGATGCTGGCATATTAAGTAAGGGCTATGAAATAGTGAGGGAAAAGGAGTGAGGACTGGCAAGTTGTGAGCAGGAAGCCATTCGACAGAATAACCAGGAGGATAGGTAGTACCAACCAACACTAAGGAATAGGTACCAGGTAACCAAGCCACAGGACCATTCAGATGTCCTGTCTGAAGAGCAACTTCTATCATAAATAAAGGGGAACAAACATTACAGATGATTAGAACACAAGAAAATAGGAGGAGGTGTAGGCCACTCAGCCCTTCAAGCTTGCTCCATCAATCAATATGATTGTGGCTGATATGGCTTCAGGGACACAAGATATTTGATACATCCTATGCAATGCTCTCCACCTGAGCAGATATAAAACAATCACTGAATGAGACCAGGGCAGAAATCACTACATATCTAAGGAGGTGTAGGCATTCTATCAGTCCGCAGAAACATTCCGGTGAAAGGGGAAAGATTTTGAACAATAACCAGAGCTGTTTCCTCCTCTGGAAACTGGACAAAGTACTGAGCATATAACAGAAAGGTGTGTATTTGTGTGGCCAACTCATGCTTGTGGATGTAAGAAAATGTGCACTTCTTTGTAGTTGTGTACTCCTCAGTCACCCTGGGCTATAACAGTGGCCATCCAGCTTTCCTAAGTGTGAATTCATTCATTTGATAAAATAGCAGTTACAAATCCTAGCTCCTGGGAAATATTTCCTGGGGTTTAGCAGCATCTGTCATTTCTTTTAGCAGGTGCCATATGATTTACATTTCAGTAGTGACTTGTTCTCTTCATATCACCATATAAACCAGAGGCAAGGTCAAGGTAGTACTCTTGATAAGCAGAAAGGATGTCATAAACATGTACATGGGAGCAAGCACTATCAGTTTTTGGGTAAGATTAGCTGACTTATTTTGTAGAACATGTGAACATAGCAATTCTAGATCTTTTTTTTAAAATCTCTACCACAATATCTCACATAACAACACAATACAGTAAAAGCATGCTTTGCTTTCCTGTATCGGGGACAATTTTGCATTCTGTGCTGCTCCAACTTGAGTTAGGTTCCAGCTGGAGATGCTAAACTGCTGGACATTGGCTTCCACTGGACTTTAGTCAGACACATCCACCATACTGAAACTATTGTACAAGAGGTCCGCGTGCAATGAATCCCCTCGCATTACCAGTTTACTCCAAGATTGCCAGGCACGCTGGTGGTGGATTTCGAGGCAGCATTTTAATTGGGAAATGAAATCAATCAGAGGACACTGTGGAACCGTGGAAGGAACATGAGGACATATGGGCCACTCAGCTCATCAAGCCTATTCTGACATTCATTTTGATCATAACTAACTTGCACTTCCACCAGTTTTACCTGCCTTTGTTTCATATCAGCTGCTATCTGTACCTGTCTCTTTAACGTCTACAGGAATTAAAATGGGAGGAGATGTAGAATGGAGTCTCTGTCCACCCTTGCCCACTTTACACTGCTGTAGTCCCTGCAGAATTTTAATCATTATTGGTATTGAAGGTTTACTCACCCGCATTTTTTTCAAGCTCCTTCAGTGCTGTTCCCACTGCTGCTGACGACCCTCCTATTGCAGCTGCTACTGTTGTTCCTCCCGATCCCGGCGACCCTCCTGTTCCAGCTGTCGCTGCTGTTCCTACTCCAGCTGCTGAAGCTATTCCTCCTGATCCCAATGCCCCTTCCATTCCTGATGTCCCCGCCGTTTCTGGAGCCCCGTCTGCTCCCAGAGGCCACCCTGTTCCAACAGGGGCACCCCCTGCTCCGACTGGTGCTCCTCCTGGTCCTGGTGTTCCAGTCAAGCCAGCATTCACAGTTTCTGCCGAGATGCTCAGCTTCGTGCTCGGAGCCCGTTTGGGCTTTGGAGGCGGCTGCTTGCGCACGCAGGCATGACTTTCATCATCGCTACCCCCAACAGAATGAAGTGACTGTGACCTCACCGAAAAGCCACTGGCACAAGGATGTGGCAGGCGGTCTTGAGGAGCAGGCAGCGTCATGAATCCCATACGAAAGTGTTTTCCCATGCAAGTGCCTTCACCTCCTTTTCCTACATCTCCACCTAGCCTGGAAGAAAATCAACAAGAGGTGATTACAACCTTGAAGAGGGATCTGCATTACATTTTTATCAGCATTTTGTAAGTAAAGACAGTTTCATTACTCCCTTAAATATAACAGAACATATTTACAATATCGGTGATGCTTGCCTCTGCCTAGATGCTGCCTGGCCTGCTGAACGTCAGGATTTTCTGTTTTATTTCAGATTTGCAAGAACTGCAGTAATTTGCTTTTGATTTTTTTATACTCACTTTCCTTACTTGAGAGATTGAGTAGGAACAGTGTCTATTCACTGGGAAGTAGAAGAATGGGAGATGACCTCACTTAAATTTATCAGAATATGAGATGATTGACAGGTTGCAAGGCTCTTTCCTCAGGATGGAGAGTCTAAAAACAAGGATTATATTGTCAGGATGGGGGTTAGGCCACTTAATCCAAAAATGAGGAGAAATTGCTTTAATCAGTGGGTTATAAATCTTTAGACGACTCTGAGAGTGGTAGATTTTGGACACTTATGTGCAAAGGATATGGGTACCTGGTAGGAACACGGACAGTGCATGTGATCAGCTGAGGAGACACATGGCATCTTTCTGTTACATTTTCTTACGGTTAGAACAAATTTACTTTTTTCAAACCAATGTTTATCAAGATCGCTTATTACTTTCAATGCAACAAGAAATAGTACCAAATCAATAAAGAATAAAAATAAGAATGAGAATAGTTTATCCATCACAGTTAACTCATTCTGTCATCAACAAAGATGGCTTGGATCTTTCAGTCTATTTTCGTCTTCCTTGCCAGTGAGACAGATAAAGGAACCTGAAGATTTTCCCTTCATATAGTCCAATGAAAGGAAGCCCTGGCAGCTTCCATCAGTGGCATTGGATTCTCCCCATTTGAATTTGCTGACTATAATGTATTGCTGAAGGAGTGCTGCTTTGTCAGATGAGACATTAAACTAAGGTCCTATCGGTTAGGTATGTAATATCTTACAGCACTATTTAGAAGAAAAACAGGGGAGTTATTCCCTTTGAAACAAAAACAGAAAATGCCAAAAATACTCAGCAGTTCAGGCTTTATCTGTGGGGAGAGAAACAGATTCAATGTTTCACATCGGAGACCCTTCGTCAGAATTAGAGTTATTCCCTCAGTCTTTACTTATCCCTCAACCAACATCACAAAAGCAGATTGTTGCTCTCCGTGGGAGCTTGCCGTTGCACTTCCTACCTTACAAAAGCGATCACACATCAAAAAGTATTTCATTGCCTGTAGCAGTTGAGGTGTCTTTCAAAAAGGAAGTGAATGGTGCTATACAAATGTCCTTCACTTTTTCTGTATTCTGTGCTCTACCTAGGTAATGGTTAGCACCCAAACAGTGAGGATGAAAATTTAACTCCAAGACTTCTCTTACTGACATCATTGAGAGTAATTTCTCTTGTTATATCATCAAGACAGAATGTAACAGCAATAAATTATGTTTGTGTGAGTGTGCAAAGTAAACCAGCCACAGGAGACTGATAAATTACCTAGCATGTGGTGCTGTTTATCTGTTTCGTAGCGCATGTTATTACTCTGTGCTCTGTATGTGACTGCAATTCATCACCTAATTATAGTCCATTTCCCAAATAGTCTATGTCAAAACATGTCCAGCATGTCTATTGGATACTTAAAAGTTTCTACAACCTAAACCTGGATATGCCAATCAAGTAGTAAGTCATTAATTACACTCCTTGGGCTCATATGCCTCACAATTTCAACCTTTTAACAAAGTTTATTCCTTCCCTAACATAACGGTAGTGTAGGGGCGGCAGGGTAGTGTGGCAGTTAGCGTAACACTATTACAGCGCCAGCGACTTGGGTTTAATTCCCGCCGCTGTCTGTAAGGAGTTTGTATGTTCTCCCCGTGTGTCTGAGTGGGTTTCCTCCGGGTGCTCCAGTTTCCTCCCACATTCCAAAGATGTACAGGTTAGGAGCTGTGGGTATGCTATGTTGGCACCAGAAGCGTGGCGACACTTGCGGGCTGCCCCCAGCACATTCTCAGTAACTGAAAAAGATGCATTTCACTGTGTGTTTCGATGTACATGTGACTAATAAATAAATCTCTCATATCTACTGTCACTGGGAAGATATGTACTGGGTCGCAGTAGCTGATTCTATTGGCATATAATTTACTTAGAGCTCATCCCTGTGCTTTGCCCCCCTCTCTCAGATGTGAAGCTCTATTGACTGTGAAGTCTATAACCCTGAAGACCAGGGCCAGGGGTGAGAGAACATAAGTCATAGCTTCTTGAAGTTGGACCAAAATGTGAATTTTTTCATGGAGAAATGGGTGGTTTTCAGATTCTCATCTAATGAAGTCTAACTATGTAAAATATTTAGAAAGTTGGGAAGGGAAACAAGCAACACATTCCAAAGCATGCAGAGTGCACCATCTAAACCTATAACGGAATTGCCAGCATGAATGGTTCTCAGTGGGTGAAGTGGACCTGAGTCTGAGTTGAAATATAAGGGGCAAAGGGCATTAATGCTTCAACAATACTTAACATATTGCTTCTCACAACTGCTGTGAAAGGTGTGAGAGTTAAGCAGGAACAATCCTGTTTCACGATCACTTTCTGCCTTCACCCCCTCACCCACCCCCACCGTGCCACAGGGAACTAAATAAGCTGGTATGTTTAAATATTTAGATTCCTACTATTGACATGAAATATCACATCAAAGAAAGTTAATCAAATGAAAAGACACATTAGCTGTCTTGTTTTCTCTACAAGGCGGCAAACGGATTTCTAAAAGGGTTCAACTAACCCACTGTAAAATTTACTCATGATCTCATCTCTTTGCATAACCACCATTGAAAGAAAGACCTGCATTCACATAGTATGCATGGTGTCTCTGAGCATATATTCATATCCAATGATTCACTTTTAGAGTGCAGTCACTCTTGTTATATCAGCATTAAGAACAAATATTTTGCACACAGCAAAACCCCAAAAGCAGGTCTGAGGCAGTTGACCAGCTAATCTGCTCTGGGCATTGATCACAGGAAGAATGTTGGCCAGGACACCGGACACATTCTTTACTCTTCTTCTTCTCTTATACCCCTGAACACTCACATTCATAACTTCTAAGAAGATTGGGACTGAGGCAATGCAAGATTGTTAACCTAGATTGTGGATGGTGCTGATACTGTCATTCGGTTCATACTTGCAAGTTAGACTGACACCTCAATATCAAATGTTTTTCAAAAAGATTGCAACACATTTTAAGGTACATCAGGACCGCATATAAAAGGAAAAACAAGAATCTCCACTATAAGGATAAAAAAGATGCCAGTGATTATTTCTTAAAGTAATTATGTTTCAGTTCTAATGCGTTTCTCCAGGATATTAACTTTTTCTTTCATTTTCCTTATAAATTCAATTTGCTTTTAATTTTCTCAGAGATAAAGAATCTCCAGTTTTTTTCTCCAGTTAGTTGAGAAGATGGATAAAAGTATAAAAACTGTGAAATATCTAAGGCATCATTTCACACATCTTATTGAAATTATTTGATAGTTTTGATACATTTTGAAATGGAGATTATGTTGCAGATGCATTGTAGATCATAAAATTTCTGCTTGTCGATTATTTTAATAACAGGATTTCCTGTTTTGTGCTAACACTGACTGTTCCACTAACATTAATAATCCATCCCACTCTATGGTTAAGTACTTTACTAAAAACTGATCACTCAACAATTTAACTATCGTGTTGAATATTCTCACAAATGGAATGCAACCATTTTGCAAACTGCAAAAAACGAAACAAGCTGAAAATTGGATTGACTTGATAGTTTAGCTGCTTTACTTCCTGTATTTAATGTTGTTATATCTTTTTGTCCAATGTGGGAACCACTGTAAGTAGGGGATTAAACACCTGGGGCAGAACATTACTGCAGCGAATAAAATTGGTGCCTCACAGTTCCAGTGACTCAGGTTCATTCCTGACCTCAGGTGCTTTCTGTGTGGAGTTTGCATGTTTCCCCTGTGATCAAGTAGGTTTCTTCTGGATGTTCAGGTTTCCTCCCACGTGCCAAAGACATGCAGGTTGGTACATTAATTGGCTACTGTAAATTGTTCCTGTTGTATAGGTGAGTGGTAAAATCTGAGGGGGACTTAATGGGAAAGTGGGGAGAATAAAAATGGGATTAGAATAAATAGTTGCCTGTTTTCATGCTATCCTGTATCATCAGGAAAGTACATCATGACTTCCAAGGAAGGGAAAACAACAACCACTGCAAGGCTAAAAAAGGTGCCAGTGATTATTTCATATAGCATTTCTTCACTGGGAGCCGTGATCCTTGTAATCTCTGTCATCCTACCTCAGCAGGACTTGGATCTTTTCCACCCTTGTGCCAGCAAGCTCCCTTTTGTATCTGAAGTTCAATTGGGAGGGAGCCGGGTCAAAGTCAGGATTAATCCAGGAGGATCAACTTGGGATCTAATATCTGCACCTATTTTAACAGAGACAACGATGCAAATTTCAAAAGTAAACAATTGCAAACTGGTGTCTGGAGCAAAGCAGAGTCTGGGTGAGCATGTGGTCGAAGAGCTGGAGAGCAGCTGAGATCATGGAAGGGGAGCAGTGAGAGAGGGTCTCACAGAACTCCAACTGGTGCCTGGTATATATCAGATATATTGTATGCTTTTCAATTAAACACTCAAGTAAAACAGAGTATATTCTCAGCAAGAGTGAACTATAGCAATCACACTGTCCCTGCACTCGATCTCTCAGTTTCTATATTTCAATAAAGTGATTGAGTGATTTGGACTCATTCCTATCCCACTTTTACTGTTTAATATTAGTTGTATGCCTACAGAACCATCAGGTCTCAGATGGTGAGATAATTCCAACAAAATCCCCTAACCTTGCACAGTCAACAAAATGACTGACCTATAGGATATAGACTTGAACGTGCCGATATCTGAGCCTGTAGTTATTGCTTGCATTGACTATACGTCCCTCTGCAGAACAAAGTGCAGCTCACACGATACCACTGTCAAGTATACGCACTGCACCACATGGCCACAAGGAGTCACTACAGCACCCAATGAGCCCGTAGCTTCCATGAGCACTTGCTGGAAACCTAATAGTGACTGCGGTCACCGTGAATCCACAGTGGCCCATTTGGATGCAACATTGCGGCATGTTTTACCTTCTGAAGTCAATGTTATTTTGAACTCTCTATCTAGGAAGCTAGTGCTGCCTGTTAATTTTCACACAATGACATCTGTCTTTATTTGAAATGAAAATGTTCATTTGTGCTCAAACTTTGCCCTGAATAAATCAGTGCTGTCAAGGCTTCCTGTAAATGGAACTGTGTGTGTCAACCGTGCTGCAGCCTAACATTGATTTCAATACAGCAACTGAGCATAGGATCTGCTATGTCAACAACATTCAGGATAAAAGCCGTCAGCTAAGCTGAAGTGCATCTGGACATTGACTTTTGGTTTAGGTGTTTCATTTCTAGGGGAAAGACTACTGCCTTTGATTTTACCTCAGATCCAGCTTCTAATCTGAAAGGTGTGATGCAAATTATCGATTCCAAGACTAAAAGATTAATTCTGGATGTAACCAGATATCAAAACACACCAGTCAGCTAAGTTAATTTTCCCTAGAGTAACACAGTAAGTAAACCTTACCTTTATATAAATAAATGTAAGGGGAGAAGCCTCCCCACACCCCTCTCTACAGTTGGCAGACTGGCGAGGCATTCTACTATGGCACCCTGACCTTATCAGTCGTTCTGAGGTTAGTCTGAATCATTTAGGTGGCCTATGGGAGATATTCCTGCCTACATTGTTTAACTGGCCTGGACGGAGGGAGGGAAATTGCTTCTATAATTCTCGGGATTCTGAGAATGCCAAGGATATGCTGATTTATAATTCACAACAGGATACATTTGGACTGTTATTGATTTTTTTTAACAATTGATTACGCTTCCTAAGCTCCATTGAAATAAAAATTCCCTCTTCATGCTAAAACAAAACTGTTTGCCGAATATGTGTGGAGTTTCTAGTGGTCACCATTTCAAAGCGACAGATATAAAAATAAAGCACTGACTTATTCCTGTCATTTACTCCATGACTGCTCATATTTAAGTGGTTAACTAAAATCAGAAAGGGACTGCAATTACTGGTAGAACAACTCTCCATCTCCTTCCATCTCTTCAGCTCAGCGGGTCTCCGAAGGAATGTCTGCCCCAGGAAATGCATTGAATTACAAAGTAAGTGACTGTAATAAAGCGAACAGTGACTCTGTCCTGTTATACAATGGGTAAAAGTCACCCTACAAAATAAATAGGAACTCTGTCCTGTTAAACAGTGAGTGACCTTTACCCTGCTAAATAAATAGTAACTGACCAGTGACACAAAGTAACCATTACCATGCAAAATAAACTGTAACTCTATCCACTTACACAGTGAGTGACCATTTCCCTACAAAATAAGTGCTGACTGTCTAGTTACACTGTGAGTGATTGTACTTCTACAAGGTAATGGTAACTCAGTCCAGTTGCATTGTGAGTGACTGTTACCACACTAAATAAATGACAACTCTGTCCAGTGGTTCCTTATCTGCTACTGCCAACAAGCTGGTGACCCAAAACTTGCTGAACAAAATGTAATTTTGCACAATAATCCAACTGCCCATGTGTGCAAGATGTTTCCAACTGGCTTTCATTTACCCCAATGAAAACAAAAATCAGGGTGCAATGGTCCTGTATTCCAGCTGGGATAGTTGCCCTCAGCAGTCAGGAGCAGAGGCTGAAGCTTTGGTGAAGAATGACAGGTGTAGATATGTTTACAGACCAGGTGAGGAGAACAGTGAATGGGTGAGGAGGGAACTAAGAATTATGACCAGAGTTTGAATAATTATTCTGGTTTCAATAATTTTGAGAGCAGTGCTACAGGCCATCATATCCAAAGTAAGGGAATATCCAGAGATCTCAGGATTAATGTGTGTATTGCTCTAGATTCCAGCATCTGCAGAATTTCTTCTGTCTTGTGTCAGGATTAAGTTAGGAAGTTTTATACCTGGTCCTTTCAAAGCAATCACCCAAGCCTACTCCAGGAGCTTTGTCCACCTGCTCAAAGTTACAAAATAGAATCATTGCCTGGAATACTTGCATGATGAATAACAGAGAGAATAGAAGCACATCAATGACTCAGGTTGCTCTTGGTCACATCTACGGTGACAAAGTGCTTTGAGAAGTTGGTCATGGCTAGAATGAACTCCTGCCTGAGCAAGGACCTGGACCTGCTGCAATTTGCCTACTGCCACAACACGTCTACAATGGATGCAATCTCACTGGCTCTCCACTTGGCTTTGGAGCACGTAGACAACAGCAAAACGTACGTCAGGCTGCTGTTTATCGGTTACAGCTCGGTGTTCAACACCATCATCCCCTCAGTACTAATCAACAAGCTTCAAAACCTGGGCCTCTGTACCTCCCTCTGCAACTGGATCCTCGACTTCCTTATTGGGAGACCATGGTCAGTGCACATCGGTAGTAATATCTCCTCCTTGCCGACAATCAACACAGGTGCACCTCAAGGATGCATGCTTAGCCCACTGCTCTACTCTCTCTACACTCATGACTGTGTGGCTAGGCACAGCTCAAACACCATCTATAAATTCACCGATGACACTGCTGTTGTTGGCAGAATCTCAGATGGCAATGAGGAGGCGTACAGGATTGAGGTAGATCAGCTGGTTGAGTGGTGTCACAACAACAACCTCGCACTCAACATCAGCAAGACCAAGGAATTGATTGTGGACTTCAGGAAAGGGAAGTCTGGAGAACACACACCAGTCTTCATTGGAGGGTCAGCAGTGGAAAGGGTGAGCAGCTTCAAGTTCCTTGGCATATCTTGGGCCCAACACATTGATGCAATCACGAAGAAGGCACGCCAGTGGCTCGACTTCATTAGAAGTTTGAGGAGATTTGGTACGTCACCAAAGACTCTTGCAAATTTCTACAGATATACAGTGGAGAGCATTCTGACTGGTTGTATCACCGCCTGGTATGGAGTCTCCAATGTGCAGGATCAAAATAGGCTTCAGAGGGTTGTAGACTCAGCCAGCTCCATCATGGGCACAACCCTCCCCGCCACTGAGGACATCTTCAAGAGGCGGTGCCTCAAGAAGGTGGCATCCATCATTTAGGACCCTCACCCCTCTTCACATTACTACCATGGGGGAGGAGGTACAGGAGCCTGAAGACCCACACTCAACATTTCAGGAACAGCTTCTTCCTCTTCGCCATCAGATTTCTGAGCGGTCCATGAACCCATGAACACTACCTCTATATTCCTCTTTTGAACTATTTATTTATTTTTGGAACCTATAACAATTTTTATGTCTTGCACTGTACTGCTACCACAAAACAACAAATTTAATAACACACATCAGTGATAGTAAACTTGATTCCGATTCTGGCAATTGATAAAGCCTTGAAAATGCCATAAGAAGGGTTGTTCAACTCACTAGATAGAAAACTGGCCTAATAATTGCTTGCTTTGTCATAGACTGGAAAGGAAACATCAGAAACAAACATTTCTGATTTTGGAGGTCTTGTCCATTGACAGAGCACCTCACTACATGTGATTGTCATTACTGGGGATCTTGTTAAACTGGAGTTCTACAGCAGAAGGCTAAAAAACTGAAGCTGTGAGACTCCTCAAAGCATAGGGTTATGGAGTCATACTGCACAGAAGCAGGCCCTTCAGCCCAACTTGTTCATATTGACCAAGGTTCCCATCTAAGCTAGTCCCATGTGTTTGCATTTGGTCCATATCTGTCTAAACCTTTCCTATCCATTAACCTCTCCAAGTGCCTTTTAAATGTTGTTCATGTACCTGCTTTAACCATTTCCTCTGGCAGCTCACTCCATATACTGACCACCCTCTCCTCACCTTTCATGCAACTGAAAACTAACTTACTTACTCTTTCTCAGTTCTGATGAAGGGTCCCAGAGCTGAAACATTAACTGATTCTTGTCCTGTTGATGCTGCCTGGCCTACTGAGTTTTTCCAGCATTTTCTATTTTTAATCACAGAAACTGATATCACAGTATACTGTGTGTACCATTCTCTATGATCACAAATTACGACCCATGCGAGTGTCATTGATTGCCCACAAGTACCTCATGCAACATGGTATTAACTTATTTTTGTTATGTATGACCTATGTCTTACAATAGCCAAATCGTAAACATGATTAACCAGGGGATTTTACATGAAAGCTAAAACATGCCAAAGGTCTAGATTTGTTGCAAAGGATGGTCAGATGTCAGAAAATGCAAAATAATAGAATTCTATTTCAAAGCACGCTGTTTTTTGGTGAGCTGTATGGATTATCAATACATCAGTAACTGATCTGTTCTTCAAAGTAAGTCTAAGCAGTATTAACCAATTATCTCCAATTTAGCAAAGGAAAGGAAATTCTAATGCAGCCAAAGATGGAAATATATACTGGCCCTGAGAGAAATGACTAAATTGGTACTGTCTCCATCAAATCCTTTGACAGACCCGCCTTGTTTTCAGAGAGAGAAGACCCATCCATCATTCTGATATCATGAGCAAGTAGCACAATGAATATTTTCAACATGATTTATGCTTTCGTTTTGTGTCTTGCTGCGTATATTTTGTCAAAGATTTTTCCATCATAATAGCACATGCTTTAATGAAATACCTCATCATGCCAAAATACTTTTGTTCCTATCACACAATTTGCACTTCAAGCACAGTCAATGTTAGTTCCGGTAGAAATGAAGCATTCTTTTTACCCCAGTAAAAACTCATGTGCAGCAGAGAAATATAAGATAATTCTCGGTCAGGCTACCATGAGACCTTCTCAGCCATTTATCAGAGATTTTTCATATTCAATTGAACCAGCAAAACAGATAAATTGGGTGGTTTGCACCTCAATCAACATAGCACTCCCTGGAATATGAGATCAAATTGGTTCAAATTAGCTTTTCTAATGTGATTTACAGATTGAGTTCTGTCTGCTGCATTTACGAAAAAAAGAGCTTTATTGAGTTGGTGACTGAAAGATTGTTATAGGAAACTGCTTCCTTTTGCTCGACTATCAGCTAGCCCAATGATTTCACTCATTTAACAAGTGCCTGTTAATTATTCATTAACTTAATTGTATTGGAGGATTACCTGCACCTTCCAATACCTGGGGTTTGTGATGGTAAGAAAAAATTTGCTGTTCACTAGGTCAAGAAGTTGGGGCACTACCTGGCTTGCTTTTTCCTATCCTGGCCAATAGGACCATAGAGACTTAATTTGCTTACTGTCTCTTCTCATGAGGGAATTTCCAGGACAATTCTGGATTCCTGCAGCATCCAAGGTGCCTCTGGTAGGCCTGAGCAGACACCAATATGAGAGCTTGGAAATATCCCACTGGGGCCTTTGCAGAGGCAACAAAATGTTCCTTGAACCTGTGTGTTCTGCAAGGACAAAGGTTCTGCTGAGAACAGGGACCTTTTTGATCATTCCCTGTTTTTCATTCATACTATTTATTGGCTCTTTATGCTTTCACCAGATAGATTAGGACAGGTGACAGTGAGGCACCCAAACAGGCATGACTGAGTCATAGAAAATTACCCTAGTTCTCAATGTTGTGACAATGAATTCAATTTTAGACTAGGATTCTCAAAAACATTTGTGTAGGCAGTTGTCCTCCACTAATTTCAAGTGAATGATCTTTAACTCAATCTCTTTTGAAATGTTGATGCATCAGCAGATCAATTGAAACAGATGCGAAAGGAGGATGGATTTTTCTGCATCGGAACATCAAGGTATCAGTCTTGCCTAAGTTGGTGGCACTCTTCCTCTGAAACAGAAAGCCCTGAATTCAAGTACCACTCCAACAACTTAAGCAATAGATCCAGGCTGGCACTCCTGTGTAATTTTGGGGGAATGGTGCAGGGTTGGAAGTGCCAAATTTTGAATGAGGTATCAAAGCAGGAGCTCCATCTGCTTTCTCAAGTGACCGTAATTGCTTTTTGTGTTGAGTGCAAGTACTTGGCCAAATCTTTGTTAGTAGTTATTTTGAACTAATACTATGGAAGTTTGTGGGAGCCTGCTCAGCCCAAAGAACCTGCCACATTTCTTATATGACACAATGACACTTAATTGAAATGTCATTGGCTCCAAAGTGCTTTGAGGCATTCTGAGATTGTGAAAAGTGCCATGGAAATGTCAGTTCTCTTTCTTTATCATTGCTGAAGTTGGAACTTATGTCAGCTTCTGTAGCCCTGAGCAATTTTGGGGAGAGAGTGTAGAGGAGATTCAAAGGTGTGTTACCTTGATTGGAGGACTTTAGTTATGGGGAGAGATTGAATAGGCTGGGTTTGTTTTCCCTGGAGTGAAGGAGGCTGAGGGACGATCTGAAAGAGGTATATAACATTATGAGAGGCATGTATTGACAGTCAAAATCTTCATTCCATGGTAACAATAACAAAAACAAGAAGGTATAGGTTTAAGGTGAAAACAAGGAGTTTTAAAGAGGATCTAAAGGTTAAGCTTTTTATACACAGAGTGGTTGATATCTGGAATTCACTGTCAGAGGAGGTGGTAGAATCAGATACAATTACGGTGATCAAGAGGCATTTAGACAGACACTTAATCGGCAAGGCATAAAAGGATACGTGCATACTGTGGGAGAATGGAATTAGTGTCAATGGGCAAAATGCTCAGCATGAACATGGTGGACTGAAGGACCAACTTCTGTGCTGTACAACTCCATGACTGTACGATTTCTGCAGGAGAGACTCATCATAGTAACTTTCTGCTAAAGAGCAATCTTGCTGTTGAACAGAAGAAATGTCAATGATACCAGAGGAGCACACTTGCAATACTAGATGGGGAATGATTCATATTTGAAGCCATGTATCAAGTAAAGACAAATTTGGAGCTACTGAGACCACAAGAGTCAGCCGGTGTGAAGAGAGTTTATGCTATCTTCCTTCTTGAGTGCCTTCAGTGGCTTCCCATCTCTGCTGAGTTTGTACTGCTTCCGATGTTATGTTTTCATTGTGGTTTGGTGTCACTGCTGTGGAAAGCTCAGGCAGTTTCCCTCTCCCACCTTAACTCCCACCATTAGTAAAATACAAAAGCAGTCATGGTTCAGGTAGCTGAGATCCTTGTTGGTGTGGGAAGAGATACCAAGAAAAAGACATTAAAAAGCATGTGGGATTCTGGGCTTTCTGAGTAGATGCCTTGAGTACAAAAGCCAGGAGATTATGTCAAACCTCCAGTAAGCACAAGTTCAGCTACAATGTGAGTATAGTAGCTAATTCCTGCCATCTTGTTGTAGGGAGGATGTGAATTCCCTAAGAGAGAGTCCAGGAAAAAGGTGGTGAAATGGTCCTAGGAATGAGGGACATCAGTTATATGGATAAACTTTAGAAGTTGAGATTATTATTAGCTGATGATTTGATTGAGTGTTTGAAATTATGTAGAATTCAGACAAAGTTTTCAAGAGAGTAAGAAAGGTCATGAATTTAAAACAATCGGCAAAAAAAAGCAGAAGATATATGAGAAAAACGTTTTCAGATTGTGAGTGTTCATAGTGCGGATGAATTCACAGCACAGATGGTGGTTGAACCAAATTCAATCATTCCTTTCCAAAGGGAATTGGATAGGTATTTGAGGGAGAAAATTTGGGGATGTGATAGAACAATTGTCCTTGGAAGGCCAACTGAATAGTGAGGGAGGTGGGGAGGTTCTGGTTAAAGGATAAAGCAATGGAACAGAGTGACAAAATGGGTAATGAACCAGAATCTGTCAGGAAAGGTAATGTGAGTACAGCTGATTAGTGTAAGAGCAGGGAAGCATGGGAAGAAGGCAAAACCTATAAATGATTTGGTTCAACATGAAACTAGGGTTTTAAATCTAAACAAAGCAAATACAAAGCTATGAGGAATGAGCTCACTCTGGTATATTGAAAAACTACATTTAAAAGGGTAGTAAACAAACAAAGGTTAACATTTAAAGAATCAACACATAGTTTATTACAAATATATTTTCATATTTCATAACAACATAGATTGAGGCCATTCAGTCCATCGAATTAATACTGGTTCTCAGAGCCATCCCATTAGTCCTATTCCGCCACATCTCTCTCTGTAATCTTTTCTCTCTCACGTACCCATTATTCCCCTGATTCTACTACTACTCACCTACAGTGAAAGGTAATTTACAATTGCCAATTAACCTACCAACACATCTTTGGAACATGGGAGGAAACTCATGGGGTCACAGGCAGAAACTCCACTCAGACAGCATCCAAGGCCAGAAATGAACCTAGGTCAATGGAGCTATGATGGAACAGCACTAATACTGCACCACTGTGCTTTAATGCAAAAAAAATCAACAGGCAATGTTTAACAAGGGATTCAAAGATAGTATTGGGTAAAAGGAAAAGGCTTATATTGTTACCAAGAAGAGCAGTAAACCTGAGGATTGGGAATGTGTCAAAGTTCGGCAAAGAAGGACTAAGAAGTATGAGAATCATCTAGCGAGAAAGATAAAAGACTGGAAAATCTTCCATAGATATGCAAAAGGGAAAATATTAGCAAAAGTTAATGTGCGTCCCTTTCAGACTGAGATCAAGAGAAATTATGCTGGAGAATAAAGAGTAAGAAAATGGCAGAGAATTGAAACAAATATGACTGTCTTCATGGAAGGAGTCAAAGAAAACTTGTTGGAAATAGTGGGTAATGAACGAATGAAGAGCCCAAAGAAATTAGTATCAGTTGAAAAAAAGTGTAAGAGGAAGGAAAGGGACTGAAATCAATGTCTCCAGTTCCTGCAACACAAGGTTGTGAAAGAACGAGCAATGAAGACAATGAATTTGATGGTTTTTATCAAAGAATTATTAAATTCAATGAATTTAAGGAAGAAGGGAGAGAAAACAGGGATTGACATGCCAATTAGCCTGACAGCAATTGCAGGGAAAGTGTTCAAATTTATTACCAAGCAAGTGATGAAAGAGTACTTAGAGAATAATAAGTGGATTAGGTAGATCCAGTGTGGATTTGTGAAAGGGTGAAATGTTGCCAGAACTGAAGGGCTTAAGTTATAAGGAGAGACTGCATAGGCTGGGACTTTTTTCCCTGAAATGAAGGAGGCCGAAGGGTGACCTTACAGAGGTTTATAAAATTATGAGTGCAATTGGTAAGATGGATCATCACAGTCTTTTTCCTGGAGTAAGGGAGTCCAAAACAAGAGGGCATAGGCTTAAGGTGATGGAGGAAAAATATAAAGGGAACCTGAGAGGAAAGTTTTTCACACAGAGGGTGTTGGGTATATGGAACGAGCTACAGCGGAAGTGGTAGAGGCGGATACAATGATAACTTTTAAAAGAAATTTGGACAGGTATATGGATCAGATTAGATCAGATCAGTTTATTGCCATATACATCAGAGGGCAATGAAGTTCCTTGCTCATGTGAGGCTCACAGAGTAAACTGTGTAAATGGTAATAATAAATACAACAATAAATACAGCGACAAGCCCAAAAGAACAGTCTGGTGCAAAGATAGTACTGCAAACTGAAGTAGTGCAAAAAGAAATGCTAAAGTGACAATAATAGTATGACAGAGAGAGATAGAATTAAGAATCCGAGAACGTGGCAGCGTCACTGGGAAGGGGATGTGAATGAGGTGATTGGTTCAGAAGTCTGATAGCAGTGGGGAAGAAGCTGTTCTTGAGTCTGCTCAGAACTTCAGGCTTTCAGGTTCCTATATCTTCTCCCAGAGAAAAGGGAATAGGGTGTCGGACATCCTTGACAATACTGTTAGCATTCCTGAATCAATGCACCATGAAGATGGGCTGGATGGAAAGAAGAACGAGAGCAATCTCATTGAAAAGTACATAATTCTTACAGGATGTGATGGGGTAGCTACAAATGTTATGTTTCTTCCCACTGTGACGTCCAGAATCAAGGGTCACAGTTTCAATGTAAGGGACCTGCCTTTCAGCACTGAGATGAAAGGATATTTCTTCACCAAAAGGGTAGTGATTCTTTGGAATTCTCCACCTAAGAGGGCTATGAAAGCTCAAGTCACTCAGTCAAGACAGAGATTGATAGTATTTTTGAATATGAAGTGATTCAAGAGATAGGAAATCAGTGCAGGAAAGAGGAAAAGATCGATCATGACCATTTTGAATGCTGGAGAGCAAAATACTTCTCTTTCTTATCCTTCTTATCTTATGACACAAACTCCATGTGATGAGAAGTGTTACTGACTGAGAAAAGTGGAGTCCTCCCCCATTTTTTCCAATCAGAGATGATGAATGGTTGACATTGAATCTATATTTTCCATTTGACTTTACCACCAAAGTCAAAATAAGATCAGGGACATGAAGTACATCAGGAATACAAGACACACTGTTTCTGGGATTAGAAAAACAGTTGGATGTGAAGTGTGCAAAGCATCTAAAGCACCAAAAGCATCTAAACTAGTGTGCAGTGTCTCAAGCGTTCACACCCAACAGTCTGTTTCTATTTTTCATCAGTTGTGCCAGCTCCCAGTGACTTGCAAGAGGAGCCTCAGAGCTCAAGCATTATCCAAGCAAAAAGTACAGCTATCATTGGCCAATCATCCCCGGACCAGAAGCTCCCTTCTGTTAGTCAGACTGAGGTCTGTGCTATTTAAGATATTCTTTGGCAGAATTGCCTGGGAGAACATGTAATTATTTTAGATAATTGGGAGTTCAGGCACCTGAGAGATTTCTGTGCATTAACCCTGCAGGCAGGCAGAACATGGAGATGCACAGTAGTAATGGTTGAGACGACAGTGTTCCAGAGTATTAAAGATGAGCCACTCCAGCTTTGTCCTAAAACAGTGAATTGATACTGCAACAATGCAAGTCTTACAAAAATAATTTCAGGAGAGACTCATCTGGAAAAAAAGGCTTTTATGTTTAATTCTGCTTTATTAATCTGTTCAGATGGGCCTTCATTAGACTGTGAACAGATCAAAAGCCCCATGATTGTTAAACTGCATTGTTCATTTAGCATTCCAAATACTCCTGATACGTATATGTTTCTCCCTGCTGCTCATTTGGTTACACTGTGGATTTAATTGTTCAAACAGTGGACAAACACCGAACACGTGCGTATGACTTTCCTTTGTCCCCTAATGTTGCGGAAACCTTAACCTATTCCAAACAAATGTATTTTTAATTATTTCTGCCTTTTTTCTTACTTAATTATTCAAAAGGCTTTGAAGTTGATTTTGGCCCTTTTCAAAAAATTGTTTTAAAATTTTTATAATTATTTATTAAATATTTAATAGATTTTGCATGTTTCTTGATACGAGGTTTTCGTTTTCAACAACATTCTTTTTCAACAAAAAAATTAAAATTGGGAACACAGTGCAAATGACATGGAGCCTGCAATTTTCCTTCTGCATCCTCCCTGCATCTGATACCTCATGCACAGAGGAGCCCAGAAATGCAGAGTGGCATCCAACAGTGTGCTAATTCAGCGTGCTCTTCTTGGAATTCCATCCAAGTGTGTTTGGTGGCTCTTTGCATAATCAGTCTTTCCTAGTGCTTGTGAATCTGGTGCCCATTAAGTAACGTGCTCTTTAATTAATGTGCCTTCTGATCCCTCAGTTGTATCAAACCACATCCCTCACCAAGCTGACAACCTTTGCTTAACTCCCCATCCTCCATCCAAGCTTAAGACTCTTGTGTGGCCACCAATGGACCTCCACCTCTCCCCTGCTTCTCCACCAAGCTGCTGACCCAGTTTGGTCACAAAGAATACGGATAAGGTCTTCGATGGGCCAGACTATCCAGGAAGGCAGATGGATTTGCACAATGAAATGATTTGGTGCATTGGAAGCTAACTTTAATCCTGCAGTGGGGACCTCAACCTCCAGCCTTAAACAGGGCTTTGGGCAGAGTGATGGTAATAGAGTTGTACAGCACAGAAACAGGCTCTTCAGCCCATCATGTCCATGCCGACCTTTTTGCCCATCTGCACGCATCCCATTTGCCCACATGAGGACCATGACCTTCTATGCCTCGCCTATTTAAGCGCCTGTCTAAATGCTCCTTAAGCATAGTGATTGTATCTGATTCCACCATCTCCTCTGGCAGCACGTTCCAGATATCAACCACTCTCTGTGTAATAAACAACCCTCATATCCCCTTTAAAGTTCCTTTCTCTCACCTTAAACCTATGTTCTCATGTTTATGCTGCCTCTATCATGGGAAAAAGAATCTGCTATCTATCCTATCTATGCCCCTTATAATTTTATGTACCTCGATCAGGTCACCCCTCAGCCTCCTTCAACCCAAGAAAAGCCCCAGGCAATCCAATCTCTTCCCGTAACAAGTCTTCCAATCCAGGCCACGTTCTGGTGAATCTCCACTGCACTCACTCCAGGGCAACCAAGTCCTTCCTATAGTGTGGCAACCAGAACTGTACACCACGTTGCAGCATAACCTCCCAACTTTTATATTCTATGCCTTGACCAAGGAAGGAAAGCATGTCAAATGTCTTCTTCACCACCCTATATCTCTGTATTTTCACTTTAAGGGAACTATGGAATTGAACTCGAAGGTCCCTCTGGTCATCAACGTTCCTTCATTCCCTACCATTTGCTTTCCCACCTGTAATGAGTTCACTTGGGTTTATTGCTCTCCTTGCTCCCTATATGGACCTATGCTCCTGTCGAGAACCCTGCTCCTCCTCCTCCCTCTTCCAGAGTTTGCCTTGCTCTACGCACACTCTGCTCATTTTCCCAGCCACACCTACTCCAGCTGGAATGCCTGCTGGTGTACCCATGCCTGGCAGCATCTGATTTGTGCAGAGTTCCCAAAGTCAGCAAGAAGTCTCTCACTACTTTCCACGCTGATCCTTATAAACCTTCATAATTGAAACAGCTGTGGAATTCACCAAATACATAAATTATATTGATAACTGCGTCACCCCTCCAAAGAAAAGCCAACTGGCAACCAATTCGTAAGTAGTTGATACTCTCTATACAAAGTGCCAGTAGAGTGTGCTACATGTTACTTACTGAACTGGGTGATGGTAAGTGAGGGTATTGATTGGTACAGGGAAATCCAAACAGCAGGGCTGGCATTGCATGCTAATGGATATTACGGCCTATCTTGTCTGCATACTTCTGGTGGATATTGCCAGCATGCTAAAACCTTTGCAAAAATGGCATCCATTGCAATTCACAGCAGATGTATGCATGCACCACAGACACCATCTTGCTCCCTGATGGCATTGTAAAACTCAATCAATGTCATCCAATTTCTCCATGTGAACTCTCTCTCAAAACATTTCATCATCCTGGCCCATCACTCGTAGGTAATACTACTGACAGCTGGTAGGACATAGGATCCATCAGCCTTGGGATTATATCACAACTTAATAACATAAGATTGCACAGTACGTTTAAGTGAACTCTACTTATTCTTCTATTTTGTGAATAAATGACTAGATAACCATCTCCACCAAAACTGAAGCTGGGAGAAAATTCATTTGAAATGAAGGGGTTGAAATTCACTTGGTTCCAGCTCCAAACTTCTTCAGAGAATCTGTTACCCATTGTCATCCCTTCAATTCCATAATTTTTACCCCTTAGTGCTTATATGTTATCATTTGATCTTAAATCTTTGAAGCTTATGTTTTGTTTCAGTAGTGTCCAAAGATATATGATATGGTGCAGCTAAGCATGAAATGGTTCAGAAATATTTGGGATAATTTATTTGTATAGCTTCATGAAATATTAATAATGCATATCATGTATCAGAAAAATGCATGATGATTTTGCAATAGCAGAAAATCATTTGTGACTATATAATTTATACTGTTATGCCATCATTATGTATAAATATAAATTATATGGATGATAAGTAATATACCATTATAACTCACCAGGTACCAAATGAAATAAGGGTGTTATATTTACTAAAACACAAATGATGAGTTCACCAAAAAAATTACAGTGTCCAGTATAGCGAAATACATAAGAAGCTATATTTGAGCTCTTATTAAAATTTATTCAGTTGTTTTGGGTGTCAGTGGATGAACTGAGAGATCCACTCCCTACTGAAGGAGAGGACTGCTGCACACAAATCTGGTGATCCTGATTTGTACAAGAAATCGAGGTATGACCTTCGGAAAGCTATCAGGGATGCTAAGAGACAATACTGACTCAAAATAGAGTCCCTGACCAGCCGTCAGTTCTGGCAGGGTTTACATGCCGTAACAGGCTACAAGATGAAGTCGGGCTGCATAGCTAACAACAACGCATCCCTTCTGGATGAACTTAATGCATTCTATGCACGTTTTGAATAGAAGGGAAGTGGATTGTCACCATTCACCCTGAGAGCCACCAATGAAGCTGAACCTGTGATCACAGTGGAGGACGTAAGATCAGTCTTCCGGAGAGTAATCAGCCTTTCCGGACAGAGGAAAGCAACTGGCCCAGATGGTGTCCCTGGCTGTGTGATCAGATCTTGTGCTGATCAGCTGGCAGAAGTACTTGCAGTCATATTTAATGTCTCCCTGCTTCAAGCTCAGGTTTCCACCTGTTTTAAGAAGACCATCCCGGTACCGAAGTAAAGCAAGGTAACATGCCTCAATGACTATCGACCAGTGGCTCTGACATCCACCATCATGAAGTGCTTTGAGAGGTCGGTCATGGCATGCATCAACTGCAACATACCAGACAACCTGGACCCATTGCAATTCATCTATCGCCAAAACAAGTCTACAGTGGATGCCATCTCCCTAGCCCTACACTCAGCTCTGGAGCATCTGGACAGTAAAGACACCTATGTTAGACTATTGTTTATTGATGACAGCTCTGCCTTCAATAAAATAATCCCAAGTAAGCTTGTCACCAAACTCCGAGACCTAGGACTCAACACCTCCCTCTGTAACTGGATCCTTGACTTTCTAACAAACAGACCGCAATCAGTGAGGATAGGCAGCAATACCTCCGGCACGATTATTCTCAACACTGGTGCCCCACAAGGCTGCGTCCTCAGCCCTCTACTCTACTCCCTACACACTCACTACTGTGTGGCCAGATTCTGTTCTAACTCCATCTACAAGTTTGCAGATGATACCACCGTTGTAGGCTGCATCTCAAACAGCAATGAGTCGGAGTATGGGAAGGAGATAGAGAGCTTAGTTGAATGATGTCATGACAATGACCTTTTCCTCAATGTCAACAAAACAAAAGAGCTGGTCATTTACTTCAGAAAAGGGGGCGGTGTGCATGCACCTTTTTACATCAATGGTGCTGAGGTCGACAGGGTTGAGAGCTTCAAGTTCCTGAGAGTGAACATCACCAACAGCCTGTCCTGGTCAAATCACGTAGATGCTACGGCCAAGAAAGCTCACCAGCGCCTCTACTTCCTCAGAAGGCTAAAGAAATTTGGTTTGTCCCCTTTGACTCTCACCAACTTTTACAGATGCACCAGAGAAAGCATCCTATCTGGATGTACCACGGCTTGGTATGGCAACTGCTCTGTCCAGGACTGCAAGAAACTGCAAGGAGTTGTGGACACAGCCCAGTGCACTACGGACATCAGCCTCCCCTCCTTGGACTCTGTCTTTACTTCTCGCTGTCTTGGTGAAGCAGCCAGCATAATCAAAGACCCCACCCACCCGGGTCATTCTCTCTTCTCTCATCTTCCATTGGGTGGAAGATATAGGAGCCTGAAGGCACGTACCACCAGACTTAAGGACAGCTTCTACCCCACTGTTATAAGACTATTGAACAGTTCCCTTATACAATGAGATGGACTATGACCTCACGACCTACCTTGTTGTGACCTTATTGCACTGCACTTTCTCTGTAGCTGTGACACTTTACTCTGTGTCAGCTGTGCTGAACATGTCCCTACCCTAGAAATTACTAGGCTTACCCATAGCCCTCTATTTTATTCAGCTCCATGTACCTATCCAACAGTCTCTTAAAAGACCCTATTGTATCCGCCTCCACCACTGTTTCTGGCAGCCCATTCCACACACTCACCACTCTCTGAGTAAAAAACTTACCCCTGACATCTCCTCTATACCTGCTCCCCAGCATCTTAAACCTATGTCCTCTTGTGGTCACCATCTCAGCCTTGGGGAAAAGCCTCTGACTATCTACTTGATCAATAACTCTCATCATCTTATATACCCCTATCAGGTCCCCCCTCATCCTCTGTCGCTCCAAGGAGAAAAGGCCAAGTTCCCTCAACCTGCTTTCATAAGGCATGCTCTGCATTCCAGGCAGCATCCTTGTAAATCTCCTTTGCACCCTTTATATGGCTTCCACATCCTTCCTGTAGTGAGGTGACCAGACTGAGCACTGTACTCCAAGTGGGGTTTGACCAGGGACCTATATAGCTGCAGGAATACCTCTCGGCTCCTAAATTCAATTCCCCGATTGATGAAGGACAATACACCATATGCCTTCTTAACCACAGGGTCAACCTGCGCAGCCGCTTTGAGCGTCCTATGGACTCGGACCTCAAGATCCCTCTGATCCTCCACACTGCCAAGACTCCTACCATTAATACTATATTCTGCCATCATAGTTGACCTACCAAAATGAACAACTTCGCACTTATCTGGGTTGAACTGCATCTGCCACTTCTCAGCCCAACTCTGCATCCTAGCTATGTCCCTCTGTTACCTCTGACAGCCCTCTGAACTATTCACAACACCCCCAACCTTTGTGTCATCCCCAAACTTACTAACCCACCCCTCCACTTCCTCATCCAGGTCGTTTATAAAAATCACTAAAAGCAAGGGTCCTAGTACAGATCCCTGCGGTACACCACTGGTCACTGACCTCCACACAGAATACGACCCTTCAACAACCACTCTTTGCCTTCTGGGCCAGCCAGTTCTGGATCACCACTGCAATGTCCCCTTGGATCCCATGCCTCCTTACTTTCTTAATAAGCCTTGCATGGCGTACCTTATCAAACTCTTTGCTGAAATCCATATACACTACATCTACTGCTCTCCCTTCATCGATGTGTTTAGTCACATCCTTAAAAAATTCAATCAGGCTCGTAAGACAGGACCTGCCCTTGACAAAGCCATGCTGACTATTCCTAATCATATTATAACTCTCCAAATGTTCATAAATCCTGCCTCTCAGGATCTTCTCCATTAGCTTACCAACCACTGAGGTAAAACTCACCAGTCTATAATTCCCTGGGCTATCCCTACTCCCTTTCTTGAATAAGGGAACAACATCCGCAATCCTCCAATCTTCTGGAACCTCTCCCGTCTCCATCAACGATGCAAAGGTCATCATCAGAGGCTCCGCAATCTCCTCCCTCACTTCCCACAGCAGCCTGGGGTACATCTCATCCGGTCCTGGTGACCTATCCCACTTGATGCTTTCCAAAAGTTTCAGCACCTCCTCTTTCCTAATATCTACATGTTCAAGCTTTTCAGCCCGCTGCAAGTCCCCACTACAATCCCCCAGATCTTTTTCCGTAGTGAATACTGATGTAAAGTATTCATTAAGTACCTCCGCCATTTCTTCTGGATCCATACACACTTTCCCACTGCTGCACTTGATAGGCCCTATTCTTTCGCACCTTATCCTCTTGCTCTTTACATACTTGTAGAACGCCTTGGGATTTTCCTTAATCCTGCCCCCCAAGGCCTTCTCATGTCCCCTTCTGGCTCTACTAATCTTCTTCTTAAGCTCCTTCTTATTAGCCTTATACTCTTCCAGATCTCTAACATTACCTAGCTCTCTGTACCTTTTGTAAGCTTTTCTTTTCCTTTTGACTAGATTTATTATAGCCATTTGTACACCACGGTTCCTGTACCCTCTCGTGACTCCCCTGTCTCATTGGAACATGCCTATGCAGAACTCCACACAAATATCCCCTGAATATTTGCCACATTTCTTCTGTACTTTTCCCTGAGAACATCTGTTCCCAATTTAATCTTCCAATTTCCTTCCTGAGATCCTCATAATTCCCTTTACTCCAAGTAAATGCCTATCTAGTCTGTCTGTTCCTATCTCTCTCCAGTGCTAACGTAAAGGAGATAGAATTATGATCATTATCACCAAAATGTTCACCCACTGAGAGATCTGACACCTGACCAGGTTCATTTCCCAATACCAAATCAAGCACAGCCTCTCCTCTTGTAGGCCTATCTACATATTGTGTCAAGAATCCTTCCTGAACACACTTAACAAACTCCTCCCCATCTAAACCCTTCACTGTCTGGAGATGCCAATCGATGTTTGGGAAATTAAAATCCCCATCACAACAACTCTGTTATTCTCACACCTTTCTAGGATCTGCTTCCCTATCTGCATCCTCTGTACTGACTCAATGTAACTGCACTGTGTAACGAATTGACCTGTACTATAGGTTTGTAAGACAAGCTTTTCACTGTACCTCGGTACAAGTGACAATAATAAACCAATACCAATACCAGAGAACAGAATGGGCACAGCAAAGGCTCATAAAGCGTCACTAGCAGTGTTGGAAAATCCTAAAACATTAAAATTAAAACATAAACTGCTGCAAACACTCAAAGATCTTTCATCAACCTGAAACATTAACTTTCTCCACAGATGCTGGCTGATCTGCTGAGTACTTCCAGCATTTTTCTTTTAACTTTTCGATCCTGAAACATGACCATCACTTGGGATCACCAAGTATTGAAGTGTCATCTCCACGGCAGAGTTAGTTTGTTTCACTTACTTTTCCACCTGTTCTTTACACTCTGACACTTTTCTTCATGATTATCCATTTTCTTTAAAAATGTTTTGATTGACTTGGCATCAGTAGCCTCTGGTCTAAAATATTTTGAATCCCAATGAGCCAGGGATAGAAAATGTCTTTTTGCCACTTCAATGTCCGATTATCAAATAGTTTAAATAATCTTCCCTTGCTTATTCTCTCAAAGATATTCACAATTTGGAACACTTAAATGTTAAAATAAATACATTAAATAAATCTGGAATTTAAGTCAAAGTTGGCCTCAGTAACAGTAGAGAAAAGCAAATAGTTTTTTGTAAAACCCCATCCAGTTCATTACTGTCCTCAGGGAAGAACATTTGCCATTGTTACCCATTCTAGCCTATATCTCACTCCAGACATACTGCTGTGTTTGACTCTTAACTGCCTCCTCAGGTCAGGGGCAATTAGGGATGAACAAAAACTGTCAGCATTTTCATATCCCATGAATGGAGAAATAAAAGAATACAATCCTAGTTTTTTTTTGAAGTCATTTATCACAACTGCATTCTTCTATCTTAAGTTAAATACTCTAACCAGGCTTGTATAATCATGTTTATTCAAATGTGATGAGGTTTGACTTTTTTTTAATTAATGCTTTTATTAACAAGCATCTTAACCTAATGGGTCACATGCCTGAAATGGGCGTATTTGATAAATAATCTTCTGCTTTTGCCTATTTGACAGCCATTGCATTGTGTGACAACATATCCATTCATTTTGCCAAAGCAATAAAGTGAAATGTAATTCAAAGTAATAGTTGTTATTAATTTTATTGTACCTTGTGAAAAGGTGAATTACTATACTACCAGATATGGATGGCACAAAGGTGTAATTGAGCATAATCTCATTGTCACATATTAGAATTTTGATTTTTCTTGCACAGAAAGGATTTAGTGCTTTGAATTACTTTAATGTCATGAATTTACGTGAATTTTGAAAAGGTAGGCTACAGGCTACAAGCGTCCACTTAGATGATTCTCCGGGGTTGAGGACAACTTCAGAATCAGAATCAGGTTTATTATCACTGACTTATATGATGTGAAGTTTTATGTTTTGCGGGAGCAGTACAGTGCAAAGACATAAAAATTACTATAAATTACAAAATAAATAAATATGCAAAAAAAAGGAATAACGAGCTGGTGACCATTCAGAAATTTGATGACAGAGGGGAAGAAGCTGTTCCTAAATCATTAAGTGTAGGTCTTCAGGCTCCTGTACCTCCTTCCCAATGATAGTAACGAGAAGAGGGCATGTCCTGGATGATGAGGGTCCTTAGGGATGGATGCCACCTTCTTGAGGCTTCCACTCCAGCTCTGTGAGTTGTGTTGTAACTGATGAATCCTGTACACAATTTAGTCTCAGCTATAGGTGGAGCTGGAGATGTTTGCCAGGTGGTTTGTTAGCTTGTTTGCGATATTTTGCACTCCCACTGCTTGTGCTCAGGCTCTGCTAGCTCCCATCGTAGGGCAATGTTTCCTGGATGCTGCTTCTCCATTTTAAACAGTCAGAAACTCCTGGTGCGCTGGACAGTACATGGTCTTTTTTGATCTAACAAAAGCCTTCCAATCTATCACCTAAGAAGAATGCATGCAGGCTTTTCCCCTGAAGGTTGGGTGAAACCAGAACTAGAGGACACAGGTTTAAAGTGAAAGGTGAAATACATAAGGAGAATCTGAGGGGGAGCTTCTTCACTCAGAGGGTGGTGAGAGTGTGGAATGAGTTGCCAGAGGAAGTGGGAGATGTGGGTTCAATTGTAACATTTAAGGGAGGTTTAGAGAGGTACATGGATGGGAGGGGTTTGAAGGGATATAGTCTGGGTGAGGTAGATGGGACGAGGCAGAAGATCAGGTTGGCATGGACTAGATAGGCTGAAGGGCCTGTTTCTGTGCTGTAGTTCTCCATGACTAAATAAGAATTAAGGAGAACCCTTCTCAAATTTAGCCATCCTTAGAAATATGTTATTCTACATCTGCTAGTTGATATCAAGCAAGCCATAATTCTAACCAATGGGTGCAGCACAGACCCAGTCCTAGTGCAGGCGGGGATCAAGCAAAGTTATGTCATCTCACCAACCCTCTTTTCAATCTTCTTCATTGCAACCCTCACCTCCAATACCTTACCTCCAATAAGCTCCATGTTGGAATGAAGGTAGCCTCCAGGAAGAACTTGAGACTGTTTTACCTTCACTGCATCTCCTGCAGAACCAAGATCACTCCTACTGCAGTCATTGATTCATAGTATGCAAAAAACACTTGTGCAAATGCACACTCCAGAAACTCCAAGTCATCGCTGAGCTCTTCACAGGAGGGTGGGACTTACATTAAACACTTGGAAGACAGATATCCTCTACCAATCTGCTCCCACTGGACAGCACCAATCCCTAACAATTAAGATCCAAGGTGAGCCCTGGAAAACATGAATCACTTTCCTTATCTCAGAAGCTACCTCACAGTGAAGGCTGACATCGATGATTAAATACACCAAAGATGAATGATTTGATTCTGTCTTGCCACATTTTAAACTGCTTCCAAAGAGACGATATCATTTCAATCCAAGTGAATCCCAAATATTAAGTCCCTGGAATATTCTGTCTAAATGTCAGATTCTCAGACTTAGAGAAATCAGTGTATCCTTGAGAATATCATATAGTTTTCCAGTAATCATCAGTAAATTAAATTCCAGAATTCTTTCAGTACCTGTAGTATGTCACACTCTTTCATCCTTCAGTAAAAAAATCTTTAGAAGCGACCTGAAGTCGCTTTCGTGCAATCAGGTAAATCTTGAAATGCTGCTGGCCCAGATTTTCTGGCGAAATACTGTATGTTCAGCGTGGAACTGCCAGCATGCCCTTTGTGATTATCAAGAAACTTGGGATCCTCATGCAAGTGTCTGCAAATGTGAAATTCCAGAATTTCTTTACAGCTAATTATTGGTGATTTCTTAATTCTGTTCCAACTTCGGACTTTCATGGAGCTCATGGCAGCCTGGCAACTTTCTACAATTTTCTAGCAATTACTTTGACCCTGTGCCAGGTTAGACCTGGTATAGGTTCAGCTACTTTATTCACTTCAATGGAGGGATTGGCTGCAAAGGAAGGGGGTAAGTTTCGGTAACTTACAGCTTTTTTGTACTAATTGAGTTTGTTTCCATGTATCTGTTTGTAAATGTTTGCTAGTATTAATGTTTTCATATTTAAAAAATATTTTAGTAATTAAAAACATTTAATATCATGATTAATTATTATATGTCAGACAAGTTAAACATGTTAGGCAAAATAGGTGCTTAAAGTTTTTGTCTTGCACATTTAGTGATGAAGGCCATTCTCATGCCATTCCACAGTCTACTTGGAGGTGAAGGAGCAGCTGTTTAGTGGTAGTGTAGCGGTTAGCGTAACACTATTACAGTGCCAGTGACCTGAGTTCAATTCTGGCCACTGTCCGTAAGGAGTTTGCACATTCTCCCTGTGTCTGCGTGGGTTTCCTCTGGGTGCTCTGGTTTCCTCCATATTCCAAAGACATACGGGTCAGGAAGTTGTGGCATGTTATGTTGGCATCAGAAGCATGGTGACACTTGCAGGCTGCCCCCAGAACACTCTACGCAAATGATGCATTTCACTGTGTGTTTCAATGTACATGTGACTAAGAAAGATATCTTATCTTATCTTAACTATCTTGGCAGCTGCTGCTGAATTTTGGCACCTGCTCTTCTGAACCATTAACAACTGATTCACTGCCACTGTTAGCAAACTATACTCTCTTGTTAACTGTGCAAACACTTCATTCTAAATTAGGTAAAAGAGAGGGTACAGACAGGGCACAATCCTTCTTCCATTCACGTGCTAACATTCCCATACCCCAGACTGATTCTCTTCCACATCTTGCTTGTTGCTACATATTGCTCTTTTCCCACTTTCCTTGAAAGCAGACTGTCAGAGTAATTGGAATCCTTCCTGGGTGCTGCTGCCATCTCAGTCTTGGCACAACAGCAAAAGTCATCCACAGGGACTGGTACCTTTAAATAATTCCAAATGCTAACACACCCCTTTCATGCAGATCACAGATTCCAGGAGGAATAAGTAAATTTAGACTGTGCCACAAGCCAGGAGACAATAAAAATACTCTTCATCTTGCTGTTGGAGGTTTGTCACTTGGCTTTTATTTAAGCCTTCTGGTTTCTGTTGACCCAGCCAGGGCTGAAATTTTGTCTGTTTTTCCCTTGTATACAAAAGAGCTCTTACTTACACTTGGTTGCAAATTAGGTCTGGCAGATAAATTAGGCATTGAGAACATGAGCACAGCTAGGTGCAACAAACACTGTTCTGAGACATTATCCCTGCACTGGTGAGTCCTGTAAGAATGTTGTATGTTTCAATAAAATCACCTCAGTCAAATTCTTCTGAACCCCAGAAGTTATAGGCACAGTCTGCTTAATTGGTCCTTGTAAGATGACACCTTCCCATCCCAAGAATCAGTCTGGTATTCTTTTATTGCACTCCCGCTGTCCCAAGTATACCTCTCCTTTGATGGAGAGACCAGATTTGTACACAAATTCCAGATGAAGTCTCAGCGGGGGTCTATGTAATTTCATTAAAGTGCCTTTAATCTTGTACCAAAATCCTCTTGCAATAAAGACCAATTTACCATTATCCTTCCTAATTGCTTGCTGTACCTGAATGTAAACTGTCAGTGCTCCATGTGCAAGGACATCCAGGGTCTTGGAGCACAAGTCAGAAAATGAAGCTGAGCTATAGATCAGCACAAGCAATGCATTGCATGTAAATGATAATCTCATTTTAGAGATAGATAAAGTACTGCAATTACTCATCATGGCTATTGTGACAGCACCTCCCAAACCAGCAACCTCTACCATCAAGAAGTTCAAGGGCAGCAGGTAACTCCAGGTTCCCTTCCAAGTTGTACACCATCCTTATGTGGAAATATATCACTGATCCTTCAACATCACCGAATTCTAGCCTCAGTAGCATCAGAAGGACTACAGTTCAAGAAGGCAGCTCAACAATACCTTCTCAAGAGCAGGTAGGGATGGACAATAAATTATGACTTTTCAGCAACACCCAGATCCCCCCAAAAATGATAAAAAGAACTGTATGAATCAAGTCATTTCCTAATTACACAACATTATTACATAGCACTGTAATTTTTCTGCAGCATCCCCTGATAACTTTCTACAGATTGTACAGATGAGAGGTTTACTATTCAATGTCAAAATCAGCAGAGATCCCACCAAGATATCATTGCAAGCTTGAGACTCAAAGATTTCCCAAACAAGGATTGAATATACAGCATAACATTAGAAGAATGCCCTACAGCCTCTTGAGCCAGATTTGCCAAGCAATATGGCTGATCCTGCACTTGAAGTCCACTTCACATTTACCCAGCCACTCACTAAATCCCTTGATTCCTTTTGTGTCCAAAAAACTTTTAATTTTAGTGTTGATTATACCCAATGCAGTTAACAGCTTCAGAGATGGAAAATTCCAAAGAGGTGCTGCCTTCTGAGTAAAGAAATTTCTCCTTATTTCAGTTCTATTTATCTTGAGGTTATACCTTAGCTCTAGATTTTCCAGCTACAGGAAACAGCCTAGGAAATAGAAACAAGACAGTGGAAACACTCAGCAGGTCGGGCAGCATCTGTGGGAAGAAAACCAGAGTTACTGTTTCATAGAACTGAGAAAAGTGAGCTATCAAACACATTATAAATTGTAGAGGAGGGAGAGGAGTGAAGCGAACAAGGAGGATATCTGTGATATAAGTGGAGACCAAGGGAGATAAGTGTCACAGGTGGTAGTGGAGCTGGCTGAGAGGATGGTGAAGGCACATTAATCACAACTGTCTGCCTGGAATAAACATAACTAGAAAGAGATGAATGAAATTAAAATGGAGAAGGAAAAATGGACAACTCTCGGAATAGTGAGATATGGTTCAGATAGGCAAAACACTGCAGATGCTGTAAATCTGAAATAAAAAAAACAGGACGCTGGAAATATTCAGCAGATCAGACTGCACCTGTGCAGAGGTGATAAAGATTAAACTTTCAGTTTGACCCCTAAGGAAATGTTAGATACAATAATTCAATATTTTATACAACAGAGGGAGTTTGGGAGTGATGCCTTATTTCATGTTTCACATTTTGTCACAATATAGTAGGAGATATTCAACTCATCAAATCTATGCATGCTTTCAGAACTTTCCTATCTGTCTCATTCCCCCTGTTATTTTTCTGCAATCTGGTCTCCCTCACATGCCCATCACCTCTCCAGTAACTTTATCGTGTGGTTCAGATCATATTCAATCACTCCACATTGCTTTTATATTTTTTTCTGAAATAATTTAAACAGTCGTTGAGGAATTTTTAGACATCCTCAGCCCTTGGAATAGTTTTCATTTAGTATCACATAATTCACTATAATTCGTAGAAGTGTCTTTGTAAAACATTGATTAGGCCATAGCTGGAATACTGTATGAAGTTCTAGTTGCCACGTCAAAGAAAAGAGATAAGATAAGACATCTTTATTAGTCACGTACATGGAAACACACAGTGAAATGCATCTTTTGCACAGAGTGTTCTGGGGGGCAGCCTGCAAGTGTCGCCACTCTTCTGGCGCCAACGTAGCATGCCCACAATTTCCTAACCCGTATGTCTTTAGAATGTGGGAGGAAACCAGAGCACCCGGAGGAAACCCAAGCAAACACGGGGAGAACATACCAACTCCTTACAGACAGTGGCTGGAATTGAACCTGGGTCACTGGCGCTGTGATAGTGTTACGCTAACTGCTACACTACCGTGCCTGACATGATTGCACTAGAAAGGGTGCAGAGGAGGTTCACCAGGATGTTGCCTGAAACAGAGCTTTTCAGATATGAGGAGAGACTGGCTAGGCTGGGTCTGTTTTCCTTAGAGTGGAGGAGGCTGAGGGTGTACAGACAGAGGCATACAGAAGTAATGAAGGGCATCAACAGGGTAGATAGTAGGAACATTTTCCCTAAAGCAAAGTTGTCTAAATCCAGAGGGCATAGATTTAGGGTTAAAGAAAAGGTTCAGAGGGCATATGAGGAGGAATTTTTTTACACCCAGAGGGTGACTGGAATTTTGAACTCACTGCCTGAGAGTGCAGTGGAGGCATGGTAGTGTAGCGGTTAGCATAACGCTATTATAGCGTCAGAGACCCAGGTTCAATTCCGGCCACTGTCTGTAAGGACTTTGTACATTCTCCCCATGTCTGCGTGGGTTTCCTCTGGGTGCTCCGGTTTCCTCCCGCATTCCAAAGTTGTACAGGTCAGGAAGTTGTGGGCATGCTATGTTGGCACTGGAAACGTGGCGACACTTGGGGGCTGCCCCCAGAACACTCTATGCATTTCACTGTGTGTTTTGATGTACATGTGATTAATAAAGATACCTTATCTTACAACATTTAAGTACCTAGATGAGCAGTTGAAGTGCCAACACCTAGAAGACTACAGACCAGGTGCTCGTCCATGGAGTTTGTACAGATAGGAGCTAGTATAGGTGATCTGTATGGAGAGGGTGGACCAGAGGGTCTATTTCTGTGCTTTGTGATCTGATAGTTGTATTATATATTCTGCAAACCAATGAAAGAAACAATTTCATTATAATACTTAAATCAACATGAATTCAGGGTGGGATTTCCTATAAATCAATCAAAGTGATAGAGGAAGCCACTCATTATCAAGGAGAGAAGCGTAGATTCACAGAAGTAGAGACAGTGTCTGCGCTGCTATCTGAGAATGGCTCCTGAAGTACACATCCAAGTATTTTTTTTAGTTGTGGTGAGGTTTTGACCACCACCCTTCCTCTCTCTCAGTGAAAGAAGTATTCTACCCTTCAAAAATCCATGCTGTCTGGTTTTTGATTCCTCTTCTAAGGGGAAAGATTTTCTGTTTCTGGGCCCCTTATGATTTTATTTACCTTATTTAAGTCTCGCTCAACCTCCAACGTTCCAAGAAAATCAATCCCAGCTTATTAATTTTACCATTTAGCTGCAATCTTCCAGCCCCAGCAACAACCTTACATTTTCCGTATGTACCGTCTCCAGTGCAATCATCTTTCTTGTAATTTGGTGACCACAACTGTATGCAGTCCTCAAGCTGTGACCCACATGGTATTGTAGGAGGGAAGAACAGAGTGAAAGAAGGGAGGAAGGAAAGGAAGGAATTAGGGAGGGCAGGAAAGGGTGGAAGTGATGGAAGGAAGAAGGTTTTTGATCTTGTCTTTGTTCAATTAAGAGTAGGATGTCCTGATTTATGGATTTGAGCATTGATAACCTGTGCCCCACCCCATGCTGTAACTCCATTCTCCAGACTCTTTGTCCCATTCTTTTGATTTCTCCTTCACTCCCTGAGACCTCAATCCCAATTCTTCATCTCTGTGGTCTTATTCCTTCATTTCTTTCTTTGTCCAAGCCCCAAATTTTCCAGCTCTATGATTTCCTGTCTCTACAGTTTCCTCATAGCCTTATATCAGAGCCTCTCCAAATACAGACTAATTTTCCATTACACCCCAGTTCCCCTCAGCTAATAACAACAAACTTTATATCTACTGATAACTGTTTGACTACGTAATGGCTTCACTGTAGGGGCTTGTTGATTCTCTTAAACCTGTCAGTTACTATCTCCTGATGAAGTTCATATAGAATCAAGTCACATTGTGTCCATTTCATTCACTTTCTGGTGGTGAGCTGCACACTGAAGCATCAATCTGATTGGAAACCTCCAAATCTTGGTAATGACTAGCTTATGGACTCTAGTATTTGTTTAAGGGTGTCATCCTTTTAACTGCTGACTGTACAGTGAGGAATTTAATATTCTGCGCTTCTTTCGGGCTGATGGTTTGACCTACATCAGCAAAAATAAGACTAGAAGTTGAAAATTTCTGCTCTGATTCAGTGCCATTATGTGTAAAATATTATAATATGGACAAGGATTTTAACTGTACTTGATTAATTACCCCAGTAATCACATTTAAGAGAAGTTGCATTCCCTGCAGTGCAATTTCTTATATTTACTGGGGAAATCAATACTGAGCTGACTCAGCCCAGGAACAGAATTACACTAATTGTACCAGAGTATTCAACAGCCATTTGCTAGTGCAAAATGCATTTTCACAACAATACCAAGTGTGGATATTGCAATGTGGAATGATACTTACCATGATTCAGCACATTTTGTGATACTGATTCTCATGTGATAAACATAATAATACTGATACCAAGTCCCCTGTCTTGAATATAATTCATCTGTTCCTTTCGATAGTTAGTGATGCTAGAAATCAGAATTAACAATCCTCCATGCAGTTTACCAAGAGCTTTTAGCTACAGCAGATTACTAAGAGGTATGATATTCAAAGCAGAGTTTTAATACATTTTCAGAAATTCTTTGATATGTTCACAGTGATCTAATTCCAAACATCATAAGAAAACGAATGTAATCGGCATCCAGCTTTAATCTCTTCAGAGTCAAAGAAGGATTTAATCTCGTTTCCGAGCTTTATTTCTATTTTAATCTTTTTCTGCTACTGGTCATGACATTTGTAATGGAAATCTCCCCAAAAAAGTACAAAATAAAATATCAATATATAGCTGAGCATGTTCAAACATTCCCCTTTACAAAACACAAAATATGCCAACAAACATCCAAAAAGGAGGACCAACAAACCCACTGAAACACACCCCAGCAAACCCACATGTGGTGGAAAATAACTATTTCTACAACAGGTTCTGTTTCTTTGGATATTGAGTTCCCAATGTAAAGGTGTTTTGCACTTTCTTCACTGGATTTTCCAGTGCTGCAGATGTCACAGAATTTCCCTGTTCAGCAAGAGCAGGCTCCTGCCAGGTAACTCGGATAAGCCCTACCCAGGAGAAAGGGTTGGGGTGGGGAGTTCAAACAGGATTGAAGCAACATATGGAAAATTAACCCTTTTGCAACCATGCTGTGTTGAGAAAGTAGTTCATAGTTTCATGTTACATAGCTATTGAGAAGACAGAAGAAGCGCTGGTCACATAACAATAATCATAGACTTGTGAATAGTGAACACACTCTCCCGTTTAATTGACTGTTAACGGACTAAAGCTATGATATTTGTTTGCTTATGAAGTTAGGATTAGATCACTTTGAACATTTCAAGAAAATTTTAAAATGCGTTAGGACTTTTTGCTTTGAATGTTGCACCTCTTAGGTAACCTGCAGTAGCTACATTTCTGAAGTGAAATACTTTTCTGATGATCCTGGCTGACGTGTTTGAGATGGTGTTAATGTATCTCCCTTTCTCAACTAAGTTTAAGAACAATGCTTCAGATAGTGTGAATTACATTAAATATTCTAGACCATATGATAATATAGCACAGAAGGAGGATATTCAGCCCATCACACTTGTTCTGGCTCTTTGAAAGTGCTAGTCAATCTGTGTCACTCACCAGGTCTTTCTTCATTGACAGCAAGCTTCCCCCTTCAGATCTGAATTGAAAACATATTGACCTCAAAGATTCAGAAATGGCATCTATTTTCAAGACTGCAATAAATGTATTAATTATAATTGTTAACATTTTGTTGAAGCTTTTGGGAGTCACACTTCTGCATGAACTGATAAAGCTTGCTTCATATTCTCTGTTCCCACTGGAATAGGTTAAACAAATCCAAATAGTGCACAGCCTTATTAATCATCTTATAAAAAGCTATGCAGTAATCTCACTGACAACACTTACTAAAACCTGTAATACAACTAACATCCAGATTCACTGAAAGTGATTTGACCATTATTGCAATAATTTGTGGCCCAATAGCTTAGCACACCTGGTGATTATGCATATTCTTTCAATGTACAATGCAACTGGTGCCTTATTAGCCCTTGTACAAGGGCAAAGTGATGATATACTTTGACAATGAATTGTCCTGTAATTATGCCCTGGAACCATATTTGCTTTTAATACAGCTTTATTGGTCATGATCCTTGGAAATGAATGAACAAAAACACTCAGTTCACTTTCACTCTCACCATTGGCTTCAATTCTTTATCTCTTCTGAACATTCAACTGATCAACATGCATAAACCTATTCTTTGCTAAATTGAACCTAATTTGCCAAAAACAGATTAACTGGTCAGTCATCTCATTCCTGTAGTTGAGTATTCTTAACCGTCATAACTCTTAAATAAATCTTTGTATTGTTGGTAACTTGTGGACCATTCCCCTAAACACCTACTTGAGGATCCTTAATGGGAATAACAATGACAACGTTCCTGACCATGATCACTGTAGGACACTACTAGTAGAATTCCAACTTATTGACAGGTAAATTTAGCAGGACACAAATAAGCTAATAATAAAAACATTGTCAAGATGTTGGCGTTGATCAACCACTAAAGAGAACTGGTGGATGGCTCCCCTAGGAGAGAGCTGAACTGTTCAATTTGCAAAGGGTCATAAACTCTGGCAACAGTGCAGTATGTAGTAAATATTTTCCCAACCTATCACACATGCTGATACTGTGGGGAAGCAAAGGAGAAACACACAGGAGAATGATACTGCTGCAGTTCATTATGGTGAGTTAGATTTATTGTTTATCTGGAAGTGAACATCACTAATGCTGTTTCACATAATCCACGCAGATAGAATGCTGCCCATTGCCTTTCTATCCACAGGTGATGCTGGCCATCTGGAGCAGAGAGTCAAGCACCAGAAGGTGAAACCTCCACTAAGGCAGAGAATAACCCTTGAATGGAAATTTCTTTTTAGTGATCTGGCCAGGCTTGATTTGTTTTCCTTCTGTAAAATTCTATGGCCGTGTAATTGAGTCAGTTGCTTGTGCCTTTAGACTCGTGGGGGGAAACAAATCCTTCCTGTGATTAGGGTACCAAAAAGGTATAAAGTACCCTAAGGTAGGTTAGGTCAATCACTTGTGAAGTAAGAAGGCAACCTCTTCTGATTTCTGACTTATCTCTTTTGTTGTTGTGCTTCAGGACTCAATCTAAGCTGATGCTCCTGGGCAGCTGTTGCATTGTCAGAGATACCATTCCCTGTCTGATTACTCTAGTGGACCATGTGAAAATAAAGTACCCCAGAGCACTATTTAAAGTATAGCAGGAAGTTTTCCTGGTGTCCTGGGAAACATTTTCTCTCAACCACCATCATTCAAAACTGGCTAGCAGACTATCTACTACATTGCAGTTGATAGAATCAGTATATAATACCTGCCACACTTGCCTACACAACAGAGTCATTGAATTTTTGGATAACTCATTATATTATAATTGCCTTAGCACTTTTCTGAAAAATGTTAGTGCCACAAACCTTTCTTTTCTACTCAAATCAATACAAAGGATCTAATTCTAAACTAAGAATAGGTTGGAGGTCTGTGGGAATTGGTGGAACACTTCTCAATGCTGCCTAATATTTCACTTGTCTGAACTCAATGGAAAGCAATATCCACCAGAGTGTATTACCTGTGTTGCATCTGGCACCATCAGTTTTCTGATGGGTCTGTTTAGGTTAGTTCATCTTTTACTATTTTATTAGCAGTTTTTTGGTGTCTATAATGCATGAATCTTTTTTCTTCCTTATTTACCACAATACAACAGGATGCCATTCAGCCCATTGGATCCCTGCCATCTCCTAGCAGAGCAATCAAATCGGTGCCATTCCTGCTGACTTAACTCCCTGTATCCTGGCAACCTACTCTCTCTCATATGCCCATCAACTCCTTTCGATTCTTTTGCTACTGAGGGGCAATTTATAGCTGTCAATTACCCTACCTGGATGTCTTTGAGATGTATTTGGAAACCAGAGCACTCATTGGAAACCCACGCAGTCACGGTGAGAAGCTCAACACTGACAGCATCCAAGGTCAGGACTGAACCTGGGTCCCTGGAGCTGAAAGGCAGCTGCACTAACTGCTGCACCACCATGCCACTGACTTACTTCTTGGGATCTCATATTGGTTACTTTCCATGAACCCTGCTGAACTGAAGGTGCAGCCAACTGACTCAATGACAATAAGGATCCTGGATGAGAAATCACTTGGCCATGGGGAAGGTGAGATAACTGAGTGGTGTGGGCTGGGTCCATGTCTGCTTTGTGGTGGGCCCCCATTTTGAAATTCAATTGCATCTGATGCTCAAGGTATCATGCACAGCAGTACAGTTCCTGCATGTTTAACATGTTCAAAAGCTTTCATTCTGCTCAGTGGACCATTGCAGAGCAAGTGGAACAAAACAGGAAATCACAGGCATGTGAATGGAGCAAACACTGACCTAGAGAAGGAGGGAAAGGCTTGGGAGTTGGTCAGGGTGACATCGGGACCTCAAGGATCAGCTCAAACACTGATGGAAGTTGTGATCACCTGCTGGGTGAAAATCAGATCTATAACTGGGGAAGATTTAAGGTGAGGAGATGTTGGGATGGGGTGAGAGGCCTGAGAGAAAGCCACAGCAACAAGTGAGTTTCTAAAGGACACCTTTTCACAAGCCACACTCCACAGATTCAGACCTCATCAGGCAGGACCCCTTTCCAAACATGGCCTTGCAATGTAGTCCAGGGTTGCTGCTGAATGAAAACAACAGGATGCTGAAGGAACTCAGCAGGCCAGGCAGCAATCGTGGAGGAAAGCAGACGGTCAACATTTCGGGTCAGGACCCTTCTTCAGGACTGAAGATTGGAAAAGGGGGCTTCTGCGTGAGCATCTGCCAGCCACACATGGCTGAATGAATTTGAGGAGCAAGTACAACCTCCTTGTGTGTTAGCATATCGTACTTGTCGAGGACCCAGTAGCAAAGCCGTGATTCCCTAGTTTGACACAGTACATCTTCAGATGAAATTGCATTGTGCAGTTTACATAAATATTGGTCTATGCAATAGGATTTCTTGATCCCTGTTTTCTTTCACATGGCTGCACTCTCTTCCACTGACATTTAAATTCGAACACTCACATTAATCTCATCACAGAAAATGCAAATTGATGTTGTGTTGTTTCTCCGTTGGTATTAAAATGTGACCACCCTGTTAAACCCATCACAGCAAATACAAACTGTCATTGCTATTACTATCTGACAGCACTTTTACGCAAGTTAAGCATCATCGATGCAATGTGGAAATTACTGCCAAGCGGATTATCAGCCCCTTTGTTCGATTAACCCAAGACAGCTCCAGCAAATGTCAAAGAAATAATAAAGACTAAAAAGAATTGTATAGGGGGCCAGAGATGTGACTAAAGCTTGATGCACAAATGGAATATGAGACTATATGAAATGAAAGCAGCTTCCACATTGGTTTCAAAGACGGAGAGCTAATTAAAGCGTGAGGAGACGGCCTACTGTGAGACACGTGATTGATGCAGCAGATTAAACACTAGAATACAGGAGAGAAAGCTGATTGAAGGGTGAAGCTAAAACATAATTTGAAATTGTAATGAATTATTCAGCAGATTCTGCACTGAAACTTAGAAAGAACATCAGATGAAACGCTCCTGCCCTTCTTAAAATTTAGTCACATTGATTTTATTTTGTATTCTTGAAGGACATCAGATGCTGGGAAGAGAACAAAGAATGTTTTTCTATGTTCAGCCCAGGAAATGATGGATCTAGACATGCTTAATGCCACAATTAGTGATGGACATTGAATGCTGACCTTTGATGGGAGAAAGGTTGTGGGGTGTCAGAAAGTTCAGAATACATTGCCTCGGATTCACTCCAGCAGGCACAGTATTGTGGAGCTGGTCTGTTTAAATGCCTGGTCAATGTGATTCCTCAGGATGTGGATGGCAGGAATGCAGAACTGAAAATGCGATCTAATTTCAAGGGGAAGGGGCTCACCTTTCTCTTGTGGATGGTCTTTGACCAGCATATACTGCTGCAACTGTATGGGGCCCTGGTCAGGTCACACCCAGATTATTGCGCACAGGTCTGGCCTCCCAACCTAAGGAAAGCTATACTTGGGATAGAGGGAGTGCCACAAAAGTTTAGCAGATTGCTTCCTGGGATGGTGTTTGTGTCCTGAGAGAAGCGATTAAGCAGGCTATGCGAGTGTTTAGAAGAATTAGATGGGATCTCACAGATTACATATTTCTTATAGGGTGTGACAGGGTAGATACAGGGATAATATTTACTATGGGATATCTAGAAACAATAGTGAATCCAGATGGTAAGTCTTTGGATTTCTCTACATAAGAGGGCTGTGGAAGCCCAGTTATTGAGTATATTTCAGGCAGTATTTGATAGGTTTTTGGCATTGATGAAGCAACTAAAGATAGTGTAAGCTAGGGCACTGCCCTGAGGTACTCCTGCAGCAATAACCTAGGGCTGAGGTGACTGAAGGCCAGCAACCACTACCAACTTCATCTCTGTGAAGTGGGACTCCAACCCATGGAGAGTTTTCCACTTGATTCTCATTGATTTCAGTTTTTCCAGGGCTACATGAAATTGCTATACTCACCCTCAACTCTTTCCCCATGTTGGTTAGAGACTGTTATGAGCCTAGAGTTGCATGAACTGACAGGAACTAAAACAGAGCTTCATGGAGCAGGCTGTTGGTGAGTAAGTGCCACAGTAACAGTGCTGACAGCAGCTTTCGTCACTTGGCTTGAAGAGTTGGGAAGTCAGATTTGATCTGTCGTGTTGTTTATGGATGGAATATAGTTGGGTAGCTTTCCACTGTTGGTGAATGCCAGTGTTATAGCTGTAGTGGAACAGAACGTTCAAAGTTGGAGGTAGTTTGGGAGCTTAGAACAGGATGTTGTGAGGGAACATAACTTTTCCTGTACTGGTAGACATTGTTTCTTCTTGTAATCACAGAGTATACTGAATCAATTTCTGTGATTGCGGGGGCCTCTGGAGAAGGTCTAGATGTATCATCCATATGGCTGAGGATGATTACAAATACTTTTTGCTGATTAATCACACTCACATACCAGGCTTGTTGTTGGAGCCTTCTCAATTAATTGTTTAATTGATACCCACCACTCATGACTAGATGTGGCAGGAATGCAGGTCTTTTGTCTCATCTGTAGGTTGTGGGATTTCTTAGCTCTGTATATTGCATTGCTAGCTCTCTATTCAGTATGCACAGTGAAGGGTGGATTCATTGCTAAGTTGGAAAATATTTCCAACAAGGATTTTGCGATGGTCACTCCTACCAATATTTCAAATGACAGATGTATCGGATAACTGGAGCAAAGTAGACCTCAAACTGGTTCTGTCACCGTCTGCTCATCTATGTCCATCAGCACTAAGAGAGGTTGAACACTGAAGTACCTTCACATGAGTATATTCTGTGCCCTTGCTCCCTCCAAGTGTTTTTTCCAAGTGCTGTTTAATATGAAGTCGGAGTGTTAATTCATCAATAGTTGGTTGGTGGCAATTGGCAGATTGTTTATTTGTCTGTATTTAACCTGATACCTTGAGATTCACGGTGTTCATAGTCAATGTTGAGGACCCCCATGACGACAACTTCCTGACTGTCCACATTCCAATGGCGGGAAAGGTTAACACTCAAGGTGGTGTTCAGGACTTCTGGTGAATGATATGATTCTATACGTGTGTGTTAGTAAGTTGCTGAACTAACTTATGGGCCCACTCTGACAATTTAGGCATGTGCCCGGATGTTCACAAGGAAGACTTCACAGGGTTGAATTGGCTAAATGGCTTTTGGTCTTGCCTGAATCTGATCCCTTAGCCAATTCTGGATGCTTGTTCATGTTTTATTCTTTTTGCTCTACTGGTTTGATTCAACTAGCGTTTTGAAGAACAGCTGGAAGACGCGCACATGTGGTGGGTCTGAAACCACATAAGAGGCCAGACCAAGTAAGGAGGCCAGAGCCTAGAAACTAAATGGTAGCTTTAAAGGTGTGTTGAAAGACTCCTCCCCATTAACCATATCGCAGGATGGGTCACAAATTTGAGGGTCTGCTTCTGCAAAATGTCCGAATGCAAGAATAGGCCTTGGTACGGTAGTGTAGCGGTTAGTGTAAAGCTTTACAGTGCCAGTGATCGGGTTCAAATCCGGCCGCTGTCTGTAAGGAGTTTGTACATCCTCCCTGCGTCTGCGTGGGTTTCCTCCGGGTGCTCTGGTTTCCTCCCACATTCCAAAGACTTACAGGTTAGGAAGTTGTGGGCATGCTATGTTGGTGCAGGAAGCGTGGCAACTCTTGCAGGCTGTCCCCAGAACACTCTACGCAAAAGATGTATTTCATTGTGTGTTTCGATGTACATGTGACTAATAAAGAAATCTTATCTGGATTCTCAAAGGCATTCAGATTATTCACTTCACTAACTCATTAGGAGGGTAACAAGAATGGTGGTGGTTGGGAGAGAGGGGTGGCAAGCAGGGGTCATGCAGTAGAGTGTCGGTAAGGTTGGGAGGGAAGTTCAAGTGGCAGAATAGTTAATTTGGAAGGATCAAGCAGCAGAATGGTGGTTGAAAATCAGTAGGGCTACTGGATAGAAGACTGGTTTGGGAATTCATTCAGTCAGTTGATCAATGGAGGATTCTGGCAAAGATCAAGAGCCAGTGGGGGAGGAGGTAAGAGGCCTGCTCAAGCAGGTTATTTTTAAGTAAGTATAAGGAATTCCAAATAAGCATTGCAATAGCCTGCTGCTGTATGAGTGGCCTGGTCAAAAATCCCAGAAGTGGTGCCCAGATTTGCGTTGTCCATTGATGCCAGCAGGCTACCCTATGTATTAGCAGTTAATTATTTCAGACGAACCAAGAAGAAAACTGTGGGCTTCATGGAGCTCATAGTAAATCGACAGCATTTCTTTGCAATTGATTTTTTTTCTTTCATTGAAATTGAATCAAGAAGCACACAAAAGATGGCACCCCACAATCCAATTTCCAGCTACAGATTTCCTTTCCTGAAGGACATTAGTGCATCAGGTGGGGTTTTACAACAATCTAAAATTTTCATGGACACCATTGCTGACTACAGCTTTTTTAGTTCTGAAGTATTTAGTTAACTGTATTTAAGCCTTCCAACTACCATGTTGGGATTTGAACTCACCTCTCTGGTCACTGGTCCAAGCTTCTGGAATAATTGCCTCCATAAGATATCCACAGTGTTTCCATTCCCTTTATTCAAATAGTAACTGTACTATATAAATAATTTAATGTAAGGTGTTTTGTCATCCATGACAGGCACAGTCTAAATGCTAGATCTTCTTTCTTCATACCAGCACCCAAACCAATTAGTTCTGCTATCTTTCTGTGAATTCCTCTTCATTTTGGCTAATGTTGTGGCTCCTCAGAGTCTTTTCACAGGAGTTTTATGACTTTAACCCACAATGACAAACGGATACTCAGAACACTAATTAACTGCTGCACCCAGTCACTCATCAAAAAGTTGTGAAGGGTCTGGTAAACTTAATCAAAATGATGGAGCTGAATTAACTAAAGTTATTTCTGCCTTTAAGTAGTAAGGTATAAAGCTGGAAACCTCCAGAGGTTTTACTTTTTGAGATGTACAAATTTATTTGGATGCCTTTGCTGGCAGCATCATGACTCTGTCTGACACACTTTTCCATCAATGTCATTGGAACTCAATATGTCGTCAAAAATGTTTCAAAAGTTGGCTACTTAGAGAGCCAATACCATCACAACATAATTAAATAAAGTGTCCTCTTTTATTATGTCATATTTGAGAATTACCAAGGATTAACCTAATCCACGGTGACAATCTTGGTCAGGCCAGTAGCCAATACATTTTACAACATTGCTGACTCTGGTCCATTAAGTATATGGCAATGCAAACATGCTTTTTGTTCCTGAAATTGAATTAGCTTTCTCTCTGGTCTATCGCTGAGTCATTACTACTAAATATTATCTTGCGCTTCATTCACTGAATGCTGTCTGCTGATGGTGAGGCTGCTGGGGGTGGACAGGGTGGAAAAGAACCTTGTAACAAAAAACCTAGACAAACACAAGTGTCCCATGTGTATATCTTCAGGCTGTGAAGTACATGATTAGATCCAGAAACATACCAGATGGGAATCTAATAGTTGGTGTTAAGAGAGTGTGTGACTGGAGGTATGTGCTTGAGGCCAAGTTAAGACATGACCTGTGGAATTCTAGGTAGTCTGTAGTTTGTAGATGGTAGAAAGAAAAATGTTGTTTTGAACCTACTTTCACAGGAGATTGTAAAGCACAAGAAGCAATGAAATATCTTTGAAATCGAGTCAGGCTCAAATGTTGTCACAAGTTTACAGAAGCCTCCACTAGGTTATCAACCAAAGTCTCAAGACTTAAACTATAATGGTTAAATCAGAGGCAAGAGGGCCACCCCTATGATATGGCAGACAACTGAAATAGGAAGAATACTGAAGCAAGGACATGCACTGAAAGGGGCCCTGGAGCCCATATTTGTATGCTGAAGTGGACCTCTCCAGACAGATGCAGTGACATACAGAAACGAACAAATTGCTTGAAGGTCATGTCTCTAATCAAATTCTGAAGATGACCATGAAAGAATTATCCAAAGAAATGCAGGTTGGTAGATCAGTTGGCCAAAGTAACATTGCCCCTAGTTTGTAGGTGAGTGGTACAGTTGGAGGGAGGTTGAAGAGATTGTGAGGAGAATACAATGGTATTAATGAAGGATTAGTGTAAATGGATGCTTGATGGTCAGTGCAGACTCAGTGGGCCAAATTTCTATGCTGTATGATGTTATGACTCTGTGAATATTTTTTCAGGATCATTTAAGGTTTGAATTTAAGGTGAGGGGGGGGGGGGTAAGTTCAAAGGAGATGTGCGGGGCAAGTATTTTATAGAGAGTAGTGGGTGCCTGGAATATGCTGCTAGGTGTGGTAGTGGAGGCAAATATTGTAGAGGCATTTAGGAGGCTTTTAGACAGGCACATGAATGTGCAGAGAATGGAAGGGTGTAGGCAGAAGGGATTAGTTTAGTTAGACATTTAATTACAAGTTTAATTAGTTCAGCACAACATGGTGGGCCAAAGGATCTGTTCCTGTGCTGTACTGTTATATGTTCTATATTTATATCTAACATTGCTTTATGCATTCCAGCAGCAAATTTTAGTTATATTATGCCTTTAACTTTCTAAGATGTTTCAAGCCACTTCAAAGGTGTGTTATTGAATGAGAATTGAGAAGATATGTGAAGATATATTGGAACAGAGAGAGAAATTTTAAGGTGTGTCATAAAGGAGGAAAGAAAGGAAAAGGTTAGAGGAGTTCAGGGAGGGATTTTTGGAGTTCAGGACCATGAGAGTTAAGGCACAGCTGTCAATAGTGGGATAGGTAAAAATGGGGATAAGAAAGAGGACAGGATTAATGGAGAACAGATTTCTCCCAGGATTATAGGATGGCAGAGATAGGGAGGATTAACACCATGGAGGGATCTTAAAATAAAGGTGAGAAGTTTAAAATTAAGGTGATGCTTAACTAAGACCCAATGTAGGTCAGTGAATACAAGGGTGATGGATTAATGGGTCAGGGCAAATTAGGGCACAGCAGCAGAGCTTTAGGTGAGTTCTACTGCATGTAGAGCAGAATGAGGAAGGATGGCAAAGAGAGGGAGGTTCTGTGGCAACAAAGTCATGGATGAGGGTTTCAGGAACTTGAGGTTAGGCAATGTTATGCAGGAGGAAATAGTTTCAGTGATTGTGTGGATATGATGCCTGGATCTCCGGGTAAATATGAGACTGAGGTAATGAACAATCACATTCATTTTCAGATAATTCTCCTGAGGGATCTGAAGTCAGTGTCTGGAGGACAGAGTTCATGATGGTGATGAATAGGAACACAGAATCAAGGAATAGTTGCTTTTGGTCTGTTGACTTTGTACTGGCTCAATACAAGAGAAATTGGCTAGTCACATTCCCCCACCCTCTCTCCAGAGCCCTGCAAATTCTTCCCTTTCTGATACTTATCTAAATCCCTTTTGAACACTATAATTGAAACTGCCTCCACCACTATCCTGGAAATGTATTTCTGATCTTAATCATTTGTTGCATAAAAAATATTCTTCTTTTGCCAATCACCTTCATTCTATGTCTCTTAGATCTTGATCCCTCCACCAACAGGGGCAGTTTCTCCATACCTAACTGCCCCTTTTAAACCTTTAATGATGTTATATACTTCCATCAGACCGGATCACAACCTACTCTTTTGCAAGGAGAACAATACTTGCTTCTCCTGTCTTTCCCCATGGCCAAAGTTTCTCATCCAAGGAATCACTTTGATAAATCTCTTCTTCCGCTTTTCTTTAGTCTTTACATTTTTTTCTAAAAATAGAAATGAAACGACACGATATTTCATTTGTGACCAAGTCAGCATTTTAGTAAGGTTCATCATGACTTCCTTTCTCTCATGATCCATGCCTCTATTTGTAAAGGCCAGGATCCACTTTTTTAACCACTTTCTCAACCTTTTTTGATTCATTCAAGGGATGTGGGCTTTGCAGCCTGAGCCAGTATTTAATTACCCATCCCTATTTGCCCTTGAGAAAGTGTTGGTGAGCTGTCTTCTTGAACCACTGCAGTCTTTGAAGTGTGTCTACCCACAACACTGTTAGGGAGGGAGTTCCAGGATTTGGACCCAGCTTGAAGGATTGGCAATATATTTCCAAGTCAGGATGGTGCGTGACTTGGAGGGCAACTTCCAGATGAAGGCATTCCCGTGCTTTTGCTGCCCTTATCCCTCTATCTGGTAAAGGTCATGGGTTTCAAAGGTGCTGTCTGAGGAGTCTTGATGAGTTGCTGTAGTGCATCCTGTAGATGGTACAAACTGTCTATCAGTGGTGGAGCGAGTGAATTGTTATGGATGGGGTGCCTACCAAAGCGAACTGCTTTGCCCTGTATGGTGTCAAGCTTCTTGAGTGTTGTTGAAGCTGCCTTCACCTAGGCAAGTGGAGAGCATTGGACCACACTCCTGACCTGATCCTTGTAGATAGTGGACACTTCCATCATTTTGCTGATGATCAAGAGTAGACTAATGGGGCGGTAATTGGCTGGATTGAATTTGTTCTGCTTCTTGTGGACAGGACATACCTGCACCATTTCCCACATTGTCAGGTAGATGTCATTGTTGTAGCAGTACTGGAGCAGCTTGGCCAAGTGCGCAGCAAGTTCTGGAGCACAGATCTTCAGTACCATTGCTGGAATGTTGTGAGGGCCCATTGTCTTTGTTGTATCCAATGCCTTTCGCTGTTACTTGATATCACATGGAGTGAATCGAATTGGCTGAAGAGTGGCATCTATTGTGCTGGGGACCACTGGAGGAGGCTAAGATGAATCATCCACTCGGCACTTCAGCTTACTCTTTTGCACTGATATTCTGGGATCCTCCATTTGTGAGGATGGGGATACTTGTGGAGCCTCTTCCTCCAGTGAATTGTTTAATTGTCCACCACCATTCACGACAGGATGTGACAGTACTGCAGATCTTAGATCTGATCCGTCGGTTGTGGGATCACTTAGCTCTCCTTATTACATGCTGTCTCTGTTGTTTGGCATGCAAGTAGTCCTGTCTTGTGGCTTCTCCAGGTTGATCCCTCATTAAGAGGTATGCCTGGTCTGGTCCTGGCGTGGGCTCCTACACTTTTCATTGAACCTGTCCTGTCACTTTCAATGATACATGTACAAGTATCCCCAGGTCTCTTGGTTCTTGTGTCCCTTTTAGAATTGAGCTCTCCAGCTTTTATTGCCTCATCTCATTCTTCCTAATTAAATGTAATACTTCACATTTCTCAGTATTAAATTTCATCCATCAATTTCACCAACTTGTCTATATCTCCATAAATTCTATCACTATCCTACACAGATCATTCTGCCTCTGTCTTGTGACAGAGGAAGTTACTGCTAATCTAGTACTAGATGTTGACCAAGTAGTGTGACAATGTAGTGACAGTGGAGTCATCTGGTGGGAAGGTAGAGATGGGTGTTGTAACAGAAATGGTCACTTGATTTGATTCATTTGATGCTGACAAAAGACACTTGTAAATGAGAAACAAGAGGTGGCTTAGGATGGAGGATTTGGAATAGAAGTTGACTCTCAGGTTATGCCCAGATAGATTAAATTTGGACCAGAAAAGTAAGATCCTATGCAGCTATGTTGCTTTGAAGGATAATGATATGGTCAACTATGCCAAAGGCTGCAGGCAAGTCCAAAAAAATAAGGACAGATAGACCATCTTTGTCACAATCAGCTCAATTGATATTAATCACTTCAGAATTATTTCTAAAAGGAACTCTGAGTAAGACGGACACAAATAAGTGTGTTTATACCATGTCCAAGGACTTTGGAAAGGAAAAACAGGTTAGAGATTGGGTTGTGGTTTGCAAGAATGTTCGAGTAAAGGTATTTCTTTGTGCGAAGAGGGATGATGATAACAGAGTTGAAGGAGGGACAGTAAAAGAGGAGGGAGAACCATTAGCAATAGCACCTGCACAAGAGCCAGGAAAAGGAAACTGGATGATCAGCACTTTACTGGGGATAGGGTTGATGGTGCAGGAGGTGTTTTTTATGGGGAAGATGACAAGATGAGTGGTAGAAGAGAAACTAGAAAAACATGTGGTCTTAGCAGTACTATAATATTAATTGGGCTACTTGTCACAACTTGATAGTCCATTAATTCTTTTAAAACATTCTACAGGATTGGTAGTGAATAATTGCATGGACTATCTTTTGATTCCTGGAAAAAAAATGAACATCTTCCAGAAAGCAAATTGCTTAAGTTAAAGTTCTTATCGTAAAGTCACATTTTCTTAATTGGATATTGATTTTGTTAAGTAAGGAAAAAAAAGAATGATTAAGACTGAAAATAGTGCCAACTGAGGAGACCAATGAAATATTTTGCATAATTCCTTCCATCTCTGGGCAGTCACAAATACTTACTTATTTAATTTTTTACGTCTCACTTTACATATCTGTAAGGAATGGAATAGCTTTACATATTTGAAATAAGAACAGAAAATGCTGGACAAACTAAGTGTGAACAAAGACCCTTCATCAGAAGCTTTCTACATTTGATGCCTTTTATCAAATACCAAACCTGCTGTGCCAGTTGATTTTCCCCAACCCCGCATCAATAATTCTTATAGTCTCACTGTGAACTCATAACTAAGTACTAATTGACGCTAAACACAATGCATTTCTGCACTGTGAACTAAACTGAGCTGAGATTGCTTTCAGGTTGCTTACAGCCTTTAGAAAATAATTATTTTTCACAAATTGAGACTATCTTGGAATCCAATCACACAAAGATAAGAATCAGTGCTCTTCCCAATCCTACATCCTTTAGCCAAGATAGTCCAGAAAATACAAATGTTAATATTAGTGCACCATATAATGCTTCGAATGGTTAAAGCACCTGTTAAAATAGTGGTCAAAGGAAAGAAATATTATGTGTCATTTCAGTACCTAATTGATCTTGATTAGAATATTGACTCAAATTTCTGGAGTTTTCAAATAATAGAAAAAGAATTAACGACTGAAATTAAGAACCTAGGCAGGTTATATTTAGTATCAAGAAATGTAAAATAATGGGCATCAGTTTTAAAATTAGCTGGGGTGATTACCACTCTGCTGACCCCATTGAAAAATTGAAATGAAATTAAACAGATTGTGATTCATCTGAGAATAAAGCACTAGAGAGCACGACGAATTAAAAGCAGTTTGATTTCTGAAGCTGAATATGTAATGAAATAAACTGTGGCAGTCTTTTTTGTCCTGACAATACATTTAACCTCCATGGTTGTTTATTTATCATCTAATCATTATTTTTGCTTCAAAACTGTTTTCCAATTGCAGTTTCCAAGTTGTGACCCAGTTTTCAAGGCCCCTGTGTATAAAATTGTGGCCCATTTCTTGCAAACAATTAGCTGCGAGAAAGGATTCTAGGAGATAGGATCTACGATCATTTAGAGAATCGTGAACTGATTAGGGACAGCCAGCATGGATTTGTGAAGGGAAGATCTTGCCTCACTAGCCTGATAGGGTTCTTTGGGGAGGTGACCAGGAAGATTGATGAGGGTAGTGCAGTAGATGTAGTCTACATGGATTTCAGTAAGGAGTTTGACAAGGTTCTGCATGGTAGGCTTCTTCAGAAGGTCAGAGGGCATGGGATCCAGGGAGGCTTGGCCGTGTGGATTCAGAATTGGCTTGCCTGTAGAAAGCAGAGTGTTGTGGTGAAGGGAGTGCATTCGGATTGGAGGGCTGTGACTAGTGGTTTCCCACAGGGATCAGTTCTGGGACCTCTACTTTTTGTGATAATTATTAATGACTTAAATGAGGGGGTGGAAGGGTGGGTTAGCAAGTTTGCAGAGGACACAAAGATCAGTGGTGTTGTGGATAGTGTGGAGGGCTGTCGAAGCTTACAGAGGGATATTGATAGGATGCAGAACTGGGCTGACAAGTGGCAGATGGAGCTCAATCCGGAGAAGCGTGAGGTGGGACACTTTGGAAGGACAAACTCCAAGGCGGAATACAAGGTACATGCAGGATACTGGGTAGTGTGGAGGAGCAGAGGGACCTGGGGGTTCATATCCACAGATCACTGAAAGTTGCCTCGCAGGTGGATAGGGTAGTTAAGAAAGCTTATGGGATGTTAGCTTTCATAAGTCGTGGGATCGAGTTTAAGAGCCACGAAGTAATGATGCAGCTTTACAAAACTCTGGTTAGACCACACTTAGAGTATTGTGTCCAGTTCTGGTCGCCTCATTATAGGAAGGATGTGGAGGCGTTGGAAAGGGTGCAGAGGAGATTTACCAGGATGCTGCCTGGTTTAGAGAGTATGGATTATGAGGAGAGACTAAAGGAGCTAGGGCTTTACTCACTGGAGAGAAGGAGGATGAGGGGAGACATGATAGAGGTATACAAAATATTAGGAGGAATAGATAGAGTGGACAGCCAGTGCCTCTTTCCCAGGGCACCAATGCTCAATACAAGAGGACATGGCTTTAAGGTAATGGGTGGGAAGTTCAGGGGAGATATCAGAGGGAGGTTTTTCACCCAGAGAGTGGTTAGTGCATGGAATGTGCTGCCTGGGGTGGTGGTGGAGGCTGATACATTGGACAAGTTCAAGAGATTGTTAGATAAGCATATGGAGGAATTTAAGATAGAGGGATATGTGGAAGGAAGGGGTTAGATAGTCTTAGGAGTGGTTTGAAGGTCGGCACAACATGGAGGGCTGAAGGGCCTATATTGTGCTGTATTGTTCCATGGTCTATGGTTCAATAATCCCGTTCAAAATTTGAATGAACCTCTTTAAATCTACATAAATTCTAAAACTGTACAGGTTTTAATTGCTACATCCATCATTTCCAAGTTTATTAATTTTTTTTATCAAAAAGTTTATTTTGTGAAGTAACATCCTCCTGCTGCGGACAAAATGACCAAAGACAAACCTCTAAAGAGCAAAAGCCATTTGAGTACAGCTGAGTGAGAGGTGCCAGTGCATCACATCAGTTTCTGTCAACTGTCCTATTTATAGAGTGACTGTGAGAAATAGCAGCTTATCAAACTGGTATATGTCTACAATCCAATTTGCACAGTGCTTGAATGAGAAGTGTCACCAATTCACAGCATGCTTGCCCTCCCATGGATGGGTTCACAATGAGAGGAATATTGGTATGTTATTCTGGTACTCCTCTGTTATCCCATTCATATAGTGCAAGTGTGAAAAACATCAACAGACCTCACCAGCGCTCATTAGGCATCCTCATTGTTGCATCTGTCAGCTGTTCTGTTGCATGGTGAATGCGGGAAATGCCTGTGTCACACACAGCTTTTTTTTTAACTCCATGGAGTATCTAAGATCCGAATCATGAAGGATCATGAATTTCCCCAATTTTATGGAACTTAAAGCATAGAAAGGAAACTACATATCCAAAATGGCTGATAGCAGTGTCTATACTCCACATAAATCCATACTCACCTTACTTCATTTAGCCCTGTTATCCTTCTATTCCTTTCTCTTTAGATAATTAAAAAACAAGTAAGCTTCATCTGATGTACTAAATCCTCTTACTGAGAAGCATGTTATATTGAATAGCAAACTGGGCATATTTGGTTCATGCAGAGAATGATTTCTCACGTTGAGGACGAATTAATGTGCATACAACAAGACCTTTCCAAGGAACTGCCAATATTCAAGCCCCTGAAGTCACCTCCAGAAATGGGCTCTTTGAAAGTGATCTTTACAGCAAAAGATTCAATTGAGGAAGAGAAAGATATGTTTTGTCAATACAATCTTTATAGAATTATGTAGAACTTCACACAATGGGAAAAGAAAATTTGACCCAATAGGCCCAAGCAAGTGTTTGTTTTCCAGACAAACCTCCTCTCCCTTAAACTGATTTGATCCTACCAATGTATTTGAATATTTCTTTATTCCTCGTGTATTTATTCAGCTTCTTCCTTGATGCTTATGTGCTAATTGCCTCAAACTCTAAACATCTGCATTTATAAAAAAATATCATTCCTTGACCTCTGTGACACACCAAGTGTTCTTGGAGTTCAGTGCCAGAAATACTTGCCATTTAAGTGAGCAGATCTTGCATTTAATGCACACAATATTGGGTCAAGTCTAATTTTGAGGGTGTTAGACAGGAACTTGCAAAGTGGATTGGGAGAGGGTATGAGCAGGTAAAATGACATCTGGCAAGTGGGAGTCTTTTAAAAGTGAGATAGGGAGAGCTCAGGGCCAACATGTTCCTGCTCGAGTGAAGGGCAAGGCTGGCAGGATTAGGGGACTCTAGCTGATGAGGGATATTGAGGGATAAGGAGACGTATGTCAGCTGTGGGCAGCTGGGATCAAGTGAATCACTTGACAAGTGAAAGGGATGTAAGAGTACTTTTAAGAAGGAAATCAGGAAGGGGGAAAGAAGGGGGATGTGATATTTCCTTGGCAGATGAGGTAAAGGAGAATCCTAAGCGTTTTTATATTAAGAGCAAAAGGGTAACTAGGGAGAAAAAAGGTCCCCATAAGGATCATTGTGGTCCTTCATGTATGAGCCAAGGGAGATGGGTGTGGTCTTAAATTAATATCTCTCATCTGTATTTACTGTGGAGAAGGTCATGGAAACTATAGAACAGTGATATCTTGAAATATATCGATATTACAAAAGAGGAGGTGTTGGCAGTCTTGAAGCGCTTAAAAATGGATAAAACCCTGAGACCTGTACCCTCAAACATTATGGGAAGCAAGGGAAGAAACTGCTGGAGTACTGGCAGAGATTTTGGTATTTTCCTTAGCCATGGATGAGGTACCAGAAGATGGGACAGTTACTAATGCTGTGCCTTTATTCAAGAAGGGGGGCAAGGACAAGAAAGGGAAATACAGGCTGGTGAGCCTAACATCAGTACTGGGAAAGTTACAGGAGGGGATTCTGAGAGACAGGATCCATCTGCATTTTGGAAGACTGATTAGGGACAGCCAACATGGTTTTGTGTGTGAGAAATCCTGTCTCACAAATTTGATTGAATTTTTGAAGAGGTGATGGAGACATTGATGAGACAGGGTGGCAGATTGGATAGTCTGGGACTGTTTTCCCTGGAGCGAAGGAGGCTGAGGGGTGACCTTATGGAGAGAGATAAAATTATGAGGGGCATAGATAAGTTCATTGGTGACAGTCTTTTTCCCGGAGTAGGGGAGTCCAAAAACTAGGGGGTATAATTTAAGGTGGGAGGGGAAAAATTAAAAGGGGACCTGAGGGATAGGTTTTTCACACAGAAGGTGGTGGGCGTATGGAAAGAGCTGCCAGAGGAAATGGTAGAGGCAGGTACAATTACAACGCTTAAAAGACATTGGGATAGGTTTGTGGATAGGAAAGGTTTACAGGGATATGGGCCCAGTGCTGGCAATTAGGACTAACTCAGGAATGCTCCTTGGTCAGCATGGATGAGTTGGGTCGAAAGGCCTATTTCTGTGCTGTATCATTCTTTGACTCTATGACTCTAATATCTGAAGGAAAATGGTCCTGGTTGTTGGTGTACCACGCCTGCCCTATAGTATGATATTCACTGATACATTGATCACCTTTATCCATGTATTTGAACACATGTCCATGCCATCCCCAAATCAGCAATCTCCACCTCTCAAACATTGTCTGATCCTCCCCATGCCTCAGCTCATCTGTTGCTGAAATACTTACTTATACCTTTATTACCTCTTGACTTGGCTATTCCCAGTGGTCCACTTTTTCCATCTGTAAATTTGTAAACAAAATATTTGCTAACTGCATCTTAATTTGTACCAAATCCCAATAAGCCATCACTTCATTTCCAATGGTTCCATTAAATCCCTGTTTAAAGTTTTCAATTTTCTTTTCAAATTCCTTCATGGGGTAGCCCCTCCCTATTTCTATAATCTCTTCAACCTTTCAGGATATCCTTGGTCCTCTAATTTTGGTCCATTGACCTTCCCTAAATTTAAATATCCTATCACTGGTGGATGCATCTTCATCTACCTTGGCCGTAAGATCTGGATTCCCTTCCTCAAACCTTTCCTCTTTCTCTTTCTTTAAGATGTTTCTTAAAATGTACATCTTTGAGCAAGCTTTTGGCTATCTGCCTTAATACTCCTAATGTGGCTCAGCTTCAGCCTTTGAAAACAACCTGTGAAAGAGTCTGGGATGTTTTACTGTTTGGTTCAATGCAAATTGTTAACATCTGTGACAATTAAGTAGACATATTTTATAGAGATAGTCGGCACTGGCATTGTGGCTTCTTTTGGATTCCTTTGGTATAACGTGGTGCTGAAACCAATTCAGGAACCATAAAGTACACCAGTTGAATATTTTGCAATGAACAGTGTATGTATGCAAGGCTCATTTAGAGCCTACTTCTTATTTAATGAAGGTTTGCTTCTTTTAATGAACACTACATATGTAATGCACTGAGAGGAACAATAGAGTATTCAAATGAACTGCAACATCTGATGAGCACAGGCACTAGGACCACGTTAACAGCCCCATCACGAAGGGTGCACTGATTAAAGGGAATATCTTTAACTGAAGAATTGTTCAGTAGGAATGTTATTAATCCCTGTTACCTATCCAAGTATTTCACCTCCTAGTGCCAGACACAGACCAACAATGAAGACAATTATCATTGTGCAGTGCTTATAACTACAGTGCTTGAAATCCCTTCAAACTGTGTAAAGACTTACTACACCATAATGATCCGCTCCTCCCAACTTATTTCCCATTTTTAACATATTTAAGAAATTTATACACAGAGAGAATCTTTACACAAGAAGAGGATTTGGTTTTATCTTTATCTTTTTTTCCATTAGAATATATCCTTTTCTTTCTGCTCTTCTGCAGACACAAAGTCCTATGTATGAAAAGTCATCACTTTCTGCATATCTGCACCAAATAATATTACGGTGGCACAAGTAAACAGTGGTGTGAATTTGTGTTATCATTGCTCAGGAGGCTGAAAGCCAAGACATTGACAATGAATTGCTCCATGTTACATTCGTTTCAACCACTTATAGTTGTTCCTGGAATTTTCAGAGCATTAGCAGTGAGGTTTTACTGCTTTGCTGATTTATACTAAGAGAATAACTTAGCATCAATATTATCAAAGTAGAACTACACTGACCTACAGCTGAGAGCAAAGCCATCAACCCATGATATTAGGATAAAACAAAAACCAATCCAACTATTCTGCTCTATCCCAATTGGTCTTCAAGCAATTCTTTATTTTTATATTAAGGTCTACATTTATCTTTGCTTCAACCATCTGGACTTCTCATATATGACTCACCTTCATTCCACAACCTCTTCTGACTTGCAAGATGCAAATGATGTCAAGATACACCTCTTCCTTAGCCATGCTTTCACTATAAACCCCACCTTTCCTCTTTCAGATAGTTAACAATTCCCACCTGGCCAGAGTCTGAACCAGTTAGGATGACATTGGTCATCTCCAGGTCAGATATTGGTGTTTTATGCACTGCGGAAGGTAGTTTAGATATGAGATTTATACATGGCATGTCACTAAGCATGAGTAACCTACAGTCAGTGCTGGATAAGTGTCACCCAAAGGCTAGGTCCCTGGAAGATGTCATCATACCTCAGTTCTGTTCCAGAGGATCCAGACCAGGGATTCAACCTACAGATGAAGATCAGTAAGCAGATGTATCAAAATGCTTGGACCATTGGAAGGCTTGCATGAAATATAGAGCACAGGGGATTTCTGTTCCGACCTTGCACAGCGTTTAATACAGAGCTTGGAGACCATCCTTTCCATCATTTAATGATGATCAAGTCCATATGAACAGAGTGGGCCTAATGATTATGCAGCATATGACGGCTGAAATGTAGGTTCCATTACAACACAACTGCAAACCATCCAGTGTGTGAGAGGTACCTTGGAAGATGAATCACTAGCATACGGGCTGAGACTGCTGCCATCCTGCCTCTAAGGTAGTTTGATACGTCAAGGCTCTCTAATAACCAACCTCCAACATATTACTAGGTTTAAAACGAAAAACACGCAGATGCTGGAGGAACTCGGCAGGCCAGGCAGCATCCGTGGAGAAAAGCAGGCGGTCAACGTTTTGGGTCAGGACCCTTCTTCAGGACTTCAGATTACAAGGGTTAATGAGACAAGCTCCCAATCCCTGGGAAAACCTCAGGGAAGTGGCAGTGATTCCCAAACAATTATTGTCTTTGTCCTTTTAGCTAGTGGGAGGTGGAATATTTTCTGGGTCTCATTGAGGAAGTCTTGGTGAGTGGCTGCTATGCTCCAGAAACCTTCAGCTCACACATCAGTGGCAAGACCAGTCCTCCTGCCAGAGCCCTACTCCCACTTCTCCTCATACAGCTTGGCCTCCAAAAATATTAGTTACCAGAGTCCTCTCCGACCAGCTCTACATTCCAATCAACAATCAACAATCAGCAAGAACCCCTTTAAATCGTCCAGGTGGGATGGATTGGATAAGAGGAGAATCAGGGCTTTCCCTTCCATCAGATGGCAGTGTTCCCATGTGTGGCGGTAAGTGGATCCTAATTTAGCAATGTGACAGCACACCTGCATTGCATATGGATTAACACCATGAACAACAAACTAAGCACACTTTTAGCATGAGCTTGGGATGCATACAGGCACATTGTCCTATTTACTGAGCAGGATAGATCATGCAAAATAGGTGGACTAATAGCAAGTGATTGAAATTCAAAGAAAATCATCACTTGTAGCTCAGAAGTGATACGCAGCCCAGTTTCATGGCTCCTGTTCTTAATCTGGTTCTGATGTAAACTCATTGACCTGTTGAGTATTGCCAACATTTTCTGTTTCTGTGCCACGGCCCCTGTGTTTTTCTCCTCCTCTCACTCTTCTGACATCTTGCTACCTGTTCCATTAACCTTTAGCCTCCTGAAAACCTCTGTAGTATCTTTGTATTTGCTGATGCCCCTGGTTTAGTTTTGTTGCTTCAATCTTGTGTTTCTTAAGTCTGAATCTAACACAGTCTGTCTTTGAGCTATCTACCCGTATTATAGCATTATGCTTGAATTCTACTGAAAAGCCTGGGAGATACCTATTAAACATCTTCTGAAAATCAATAAACTCCAAAGCTACTGCATTCTCTTTACAGGTGGAAGCAACTGCATTTCCAAAAACCCATTAAACATGTTAGACAGCATTTGCCTTTTATAAAACCAGTAGACTTCTTGGATTAGCCTTTGCATTTTGAAGTCACCACTCATTTGATCTAAAATTTGGGATTATTAGTTGCAGAGGGTGGATTAGATTGGATGATTTCAGGAAATGGTAGGGACGTTACTGTGCACAGTTCAGTCATGCCCAATCGACTTGTGTCACCAGGTCAATTGCCTTGTTATGTCCGGCCATGTTGTATAGTTGAACAATGTCGCAGCAGGTAGCAGAGGAGAAAGAGGCTGCGATGAAATTACATAAGTCAAACTGAAACCAGTTTGCAATGTTCATAGAAGCCTACACCTTTGATAAATTGGTTTATTATTGTCACATGTACTGAGGTACAGTGAAAGACTTTGTTTTGCATGCCATCCAAACAGATCATTTCATTACAACAGTGCATCGAGGTAGTACAAGTGAAAACAATAACAGAATGCAGAATAAAGTGTTACAGTTCCAGAGACAATAAGGTGCAAGGCCATAATGTGGTAGATTGTGAGGTCAAGAGTCCATCTTATCTTACTAGGGGACTGTTCAATAGTCTTATAACCTTTCAAAGGGGAAGTACATGTTGGTCACAGAAACCTGTGGGAGTGTGGAGATGCATGTGGCTTAGCCAATTAGGCTTGGCCCACTGATCGAGACAGCAAGCTTCATACTTTTCCAGTGAAAATATTGAAGGCCGTAACAGAGGCAGTGGGAAGGAGTGAGGTGCAGGGAGTGAGGAAAGAATGGGAGGAGATATCCCAGAGTGTGAATGCTTGGTGTAAAACCTGGCTGCATTGCTACAATGAGTTCAATGACTTAAATGAGTATACAGACAGATTCAACTACACCTTCGACTACAACTTCATGCCACACCCCAAGTGCAATGAGCAGGAGGTGCTCATATCAGGGAGAAACTTGGTATTCCAGTAGCCTTGGAGTAAACACAAATTCCTTGAGCTCCAGACATACCACTCAATGTGCACTTAGGCTGTAAGACAATCTAGAAGCATCAAACATGGTTCTACTCAAAGCAGCACTCTACAGATTAACTACCATGCAGGTAATTGATGATCCCTTTGAATACTAAGGGTGGGAAGGTTCCTTGTGTGTGTGTCGGACAAATGAAGTTAACTGCATCATAGAGGTCCAATTTGTTTGTGCAAAGGATTAAATGAGCAGGGCACATTGACTGACATAATGATCTGCCTAGTCTGCGCACTTGGGGACCCTTTCCAATAGGGCGGTCAGAGAAACTTTTGCAACAAATCTTCATTTGCACATCACAACTACACTGGAGATAGCTCAGCAGCTTTGGTGGCAAACAATGAGCTATTTCAGCCAAAATTTTCAGCATAAAAGTCAGCCCGTAATCCCTGTTAGACCAGCTGTAATTACCCTCCACTTTGTCCAGCACTATTTACAGTTCAGAGGGGCATTAATAAAACTGCTCCCAGAACCCCTATTACCCACTCTCTGGCTTCTTTTCAAACAGGCCAGGGTGTGTGTCATTAACATTTGGCAGTTTAGCCACCTTGAGTTCTGCCAGTTTTTTCAAAACCAATTCTTCTCCTTCATTTCTTACAGACAATTCAACATCCACCTCCAGTACATCAACATTCTCCCATTCTCAATCACAGTAAATCTGCTCAATTTTAAAATGCGAATTGGTCCGTTCATAATTCATTGACAACCAGAAAATAGCCCTCTATTCTGATGACAGTGTGACAAATATCAATGTGTCAAAACGCTAGACATGAACAATTCTATTTATATAGCTTTACAGTGAGAATTATCAGCCTTTCATGTCATTACCCATCAGGTGTCCTATTTATTCAGTAATATTAACAGTATATCACTATGGTCTTTGTTAGTTATCCTATTTATATGGTGAGAGTGGGAGGAATTTGAGCTTATCAAACAGATACCTGTCAGCTGAATGATTTAAAAAGGCAAAGTCTGTGAGCAAGAGCTGTCTTTGAGTGGGGGGCATGTGGGTGTATAAATTTCAGGCATGAGTTACCTGAACTCTCAGACCTCACCAACATGTTGCAGGTCCACTTCCCACCTGGAGTTAGAAGCCACAGGGCAGTGCAGCTGTGGCTTGCAGGGAAATTGTAGCAAGGAGATTTCCTCCCTTTCCTGGGAAGCAGGGGAAAGTGACAGAGATCATGGTGCACTCTTAGGGCCTAAAGGAGCAGTGGTAGCTTCCCCATAAGGTTCCAGTTGAAATGCCTTCGAGATCATTTTGGCACTTAAGGACAACATAATCTGGCCTGCTTCTTATCAGCTATCAAAGCCCTTAATGTTAAAATCATCAGAATGGAATGTGAAATGGAGCCACTCAATTTTAGCTGCCCAGTAGGGTTCAAATCCCCACCCCAGTTCTCTGCTCTAATGTGCATTTGGTATTGTTGGGTGTTCTCCTCACTGTCATTTTCTCCATCCTTCAGTCTAACATATTATGGTGTTCCTTTCACTCGCTAAAGCCCCATTCTCAGCCTGTTTTTCTAGCGCATCACGGAGCAAAACATTTTTGAGCTGAAGGAGAAAATCAAGCTAACAGTTATTGCCAACAGATGACACACTCCAGAATATCTGAGCATTTATACATTGATAATTAAGGAACCCTCATCTCTTGGAAACTTCTAAAAACCCTTCATTTGCTGTAAAATACTCTTGAAATGTAGCTGCCGCAGTTTTGAAGGCAAATTTGGCAGTCAGTCAAAGTGCAATATGATTCCATGTACAGCAGGTGAGATGAATGAGCATATAATCAGCTTTTGATGGTATTGGTTGATTGTGCTTTTGGAACAGAGGGAGTGCTCTGTTTTGTGTAACACAGTGCTTGGTGCTTCTTAACTGCTTTGCTTCGACTGGTGGCATGAAGTCTTTTAGATTCATCTTGACTATTAGAACATGTATATTGGGTCACAGTTTATTGCAACTTCCAGATAAGGCCCAACCATTACTGCAACATATCCAACATGCTGTGATTTCCATTTCAGAAGCATTTTTCCGAATAAAGTAATTAAATGTTAATTGTCTCTGTGAAGACAGAAATGGCCTTTATATAGCAAAGAAAACTTTCCTACCCTGATTTACATTTGTGTCACACTGGTCTCACGCAGCCACTTTCATGTTGCATGTCAGTGTGGTACATTATAAATAAATGTTGCGTCTGGCATACAGCTGTGACTGTCATATTTAGAATGTCACACTTAGTTACAGATGGAAAACTATCTTAAAATCACGTAATTGCTAGTCACTTTCTGTCAATTTTTCTGGCCTTGGAAAGAGCCATTGATTAACAAAAACACTGGCAAATGACAGCCAATTACATGGGAATTAATCAAAAAGAAATCAGCCTCTAGTTGAACTCATAATATGACTATTTATGACAATTAGAGACCTTGTGGCCTTAAAGGGACAGGACAGTTACACAAAATTCCTCGTCAGCAGCAGAATGTTCTGTTATGTGTCAAGTGGTATAATGTTCTTGTCCTGATAATACAACACATCCTTTGGCATATTATGAGCATCATTTACTAGCAGTTCATAAATATCTTTGATACTGGAATACCACTTTTTTTAGACTGCCATGCCAAATGGATTTTAATACTTACCGCTTTATTGCTTCCTCTTGTCTCCTCCTTCTCTCACTTTTTTCCTTGAGGTATGCCAAATTTGTTTCATTCCGCATGCGATCATTTTCACGAGCAATGTCTGAGGCATTCTGAATCACCAAAGCGTCATAAGCCCTCAGTCCCTTATCTTCAATGAATTGAAGAAAATTGGCCAAGGCAGCATCTTCCTGCTTAGAAGTCATCTTCCTTCAGAAAGCAGACGATAAGGGGAGTAGCTCGTCCTGTGATGTAGAAACAGCAAGTGTGTTCAAGTAATTCATCAATGCTATTCTCAGTAATGCCAAATGTTTTGCCATTTGCCTAAAGGGTTTACTTTTACTGTCAGTTATGGAAGTGCCATTCCACTAGATATGATACTACATAAATGGTTGACTGGCATTGAGAGTTGCAATGATCACATTCCCTGAGCTTTGAGACTATTTTGTCACCAGGAAGATCACAGTAAATTACCTTTGCTCCTTGTTTGCAACTTTGAAAAAATTACCAGAACATCAGAATATTTAAACAGAGACCAGAATCCACTCAATTTTTGTTTTAATCAGAAAGAGCCATTGAAGAGCTGTTGGAAACCAGTCTGCTCACCCTGCCCATTGTCTCAGTGGATACACCAAGAAGGGCAAAGTAAAAATTTGGAAGTTGTGCAATAATGTTGTCTCTGTGGAACTGTGTTTATTATTCCTGGTGGACAAGAGGGTATGAAGTAACAAAGAAGAGATCAGAAAATGGCAAGAGCTATTCAACTCCTACACATTTAGCAAGTGTGATATGGATATATGACCATGAAGCTTCCGGAGGGCGTTTGAGAGAATTATTGACCCCAGTTGCGCTTCCTTGTGCAATTCCAGAGCCAAGCAAGAATATGTTTAAAGTAAACTCAAAAGCAGGCATGCTTCATGTGACATGCAATAATGGCTGTAAAATAAACTGAACACTGCAAACAGAATGGATTCTGCAGCATTTAGGATGTACAACACCAATAGCACCATGGACTGCAATCCCATTCTACCGATGGGCTGAGCTCCTGGTTGAATATGTAGCAAATGATTTCAGTGCAAAGTTCTGGTGCTTGTGAAAATTAGATGACTTTATCATGATCTCGGCATTAATGATTAATAAACTAGGTGGGAATGCACTGTTTTCACTTTGCTGGTCAAAATGAATTATTAATAAAAATTGGCTTATTAGTAAAGAGTGACCTTTGAAGACAGAATGTAGTGATAGCTTTAATTAAAAAATACTTTGGTTTCTTTTTTTTTTAGTTTTGCATCCTTATAAAATCTATGAAGCTTGTCACTAGTTAACAAGAGAATTGATTCCACTTAACCTTCTGAGCACTGAAGGACCAATTTTGATTTTACAGCACACAGCCATCCAGTTTTAGCACTTCAAAAAATTGACTTTCAACAATGAAATAAAGCAAATGATACAGAGTTAAGTGTAAACCTATTGGGAAGTAACAAAATTCATGTAATTCATGAAATCAGCTATGTAATAATGACCTTGATCTATGTCGATCTTTTGCTATAGTACTGAAATGCCTATGCAGCCCTGAAACAGTTAATGGAAATCTGACATGCACAAGAGCAGATTACTCTCTCTCTCTCTCTCTCTCTCCCTGTGCCTCTCCCTCTCTGTCTCTCTCACACACACACACGTGCACACACACGCGTGCACACACACACACACACAAACATACTGTATACACCCACACCCACATGAATGCACAACCACACACACATACACATGATGAGGAGAGAAAAAAAATCAGCAAACATACCCACATGCGCTGAGATAAGGAAGCAGCTATGAGACCTGTTTCTGCTACATTTGCATTAAACTAATTAACTTTTAGAGAAAGCCTTTCTCCTTTCCTGTCGATCACAGCACAGTTTGAAGGATTCTCTTCCCCCAGTATCATGAATGTGGTGACTGCTCAGAAACACTTTTCAAATCAATCTTTCCATGCAGCACATTGTATGAAAGCTTTAAGTCTTCCAGATTCCCGTAGTGCACAGAGGAAAAAAAAGCAGGAAACTGACAAGTGGATTTTTTCCCTTCTAGCTTGTTTATCGAGCAAAAAATTGTCCTTGGGTTCTTTGTTGTTGGATTTAGCTCAGATTAAGAACAGGTGCTGCCATGCTCTTATCCACATCCATAAGAGAAACCAAAGGGGGAGCCCGTCTGTAAATTATACCCTGCTTATCAGTCTAGTGAAGAGACAGCTGGATCTTTTTCACCCACTTTAAAGCATCGAAGGAAACGGCACTGCCCTAATGCAATCACCTCCAGTTCACAAACAAGCTTCATTTGCACACGGTGTTTCAGCCAGGCAAAAAGAGATGAGAATAATAAATGCAGGACAGCATTTTCTAATGGCTTCTTCCTGGAGCAGAGAGACGCTTTCTCATCCTCCTCATTCTCCCTTTTAGATTCAGCAGGTTCTGTGCATTCTGTCTTGTGGCATCATCTCTCCTCCCCCATCCTTACCCACAACCACCAGCCACCACCTCCTTCCCTCCCCACCCCCCCTCCCCAACCCAACTCTTCTCAATAAGTACTGGCAGGCTTACAATCCTCAGCTGCTTCAGTCCCTGAAACTAAATGCGGATTAATCAAGGATTTTGAATGGTAAATCAACAGTCACCAAAGGAGCCTACCTTCTGTTAAAAATAGCAGCCCTGTTTGGATCTGTGTGCAGTCTGTAGGTATTTACTGACCATGCAATCAACATGCCAGCACTCTGGACAGCGTTTGGCTGGACCCATCAGTGAGGGGTAGGGAGACAGTGCCTGTGGTACCGGAGAAGGCAGCAAAGCAAGCTCACTTTGCTTTCAATTTCAGCTCCCAGGGGTCTCGATCCTCATTAGAGACTGCTGTCTAGGCAGCATCTTGTGCTCCCTCTCCTCCCCACAACAGTCCTCTTTGATTAGTGCATTCGGTTACACAGAATTAAAACAATTCCACAGTGTGGCACTCCTTGTATTCTCCCCTACAGCTAGGAAAATCGCCCAAGTGAACCTTTCACTGATGCACATCGCTCTCACGTGACGGTAAAGGTGAATTTGACCACGTGACATCCCTGTAAAATGAGCAGCCACTTAAATTCCAACAAGGCATTCAATGCTGAATATCACCCATCAGTTATTTTATTCTGCCACATATGGAGCGATGTGAACTTATGCTTCATGTAGATTAATCAGCTGAAGAAATATGGAATGGAATGTGAAAGGGATTGGGGAATATTTTAATTTTATCAAAACAGGTTGGTCTAGTCCTGGTACCCAGACTGGTTATTGTGAAATGTCACTTTCCCTGCATCATTTTCCTTAGTTGGTGATAGTAAATGAAAATTGAAGTTCGTTACATTATTTCTTCTCCTGGTTTGTAGCACCATGGACAGCAGCCCTGAGTCGGCGTCAAACTACAGCTGCTAAACACAATTCTCCTTTTACATTTCAATACCAACATTTTATTAGATATCTTAACAAAGGCCACAGTCCACATTATGATTCGTGCAATTCCATTACCATCCTTTCCTGAGTTAATTACAATTGTAGCCCATTCCATATTAGGCTTTCTAAAGGACTTTTAAGCTTTGGCTACAGCTGCTGATCTCTAATGCAGTGTCAGCTAGATTCCAAACAGAGAGCCCTAGGTTCCTCTGGGAATATATGACCTTTCCCTCAAAAGCCAGAATGTTAAAATGTCCTTTATTTTTAATATCTTGTGTTGGTGGATTCCTTGCCTTTGCAATATGCGTCTTGCAAATGACTGCTCAGATCAGTGAACCTGAAGGCAGTCAGCCAATCAGAACAAAAAGCCTTGAGCTGTGAATTATTCCAAATTCACACTTCGGTAAAGAACAAAAAACATTTATCTTGGTCTTTTTCTTTTTGATACTTTTATTTCCCTCTTTGATCTCATTCCTCCTTCAGCACATCACACAGCACACTTCATGCACAACAGCAGGGGTTCAGGCAGCTTCCTGCTAAGGTTGGTGGAACAACAACCTACAAGGTCTAAGAAAGCAGCTGAGGCATGAGTCATTTTTGATTTTTTTCCTCTCCACATCTGGTGCAGCCTCACTCTCAACATTACATTCTCCTCCTCACTCCTTACTTTCTAGAAAGAACTTTTGGGTACATGCATTCTACAACTGTGTGATAAAAGGTAGGTCTTTCCATTGATCTCAGAGGATCTATCTTGGGCCCAACACACTGATGCAATCATGAAGAAGGCACGCCAGTGGCTCTACTTCATTAGGAGTTTGAGGAGATTTGGTATGTCACCAAAGACTATTGCAAATTACTACAGATGTATGGTGGAGAGCATCCTGACTGATTGCATCACCGCCTGATAGGGAGGCTCCAATGCGCAGGATCGAAAGAGGCTGCAGAAGGCTGTAGACTCAGCCAGCTCCATCATGGGCACAACCCACCCCACCATCGAGGACATCTTCAAGAGGTAGTGTCTCAAGAAGGTGGCATCCATCATTAAGGACCCTCACGATCCAGGACATGCCTTCTTCACGTTACTACCATCAGACAGGAGGTACAGGCACCTGAAGACCCACACTCAATGTTTCATGAACGGCTTCTTCCCCTCCACCATCAGATTTCTGAATGGTCCATGAACCCATGAACACTACCTCGTTATTCCTCTTTTGCACTATTTACTTATTTTTGTAACTTACAGTAATTTTTATGTCTTTTTGTCTTGCACTGTACTGCTGCTGAAAAACAACAAATTTCACGACATGTGTCAGTGATAATAAACCTGATTCTGATTCTGTTCTACTTGAGTGCAAGGCATCATCCACGTGCCTTAACGGACAAAAGTTTGGAAGTTTGGATATTCGGAACGGACATTTTCCAATCTGACACATTGCAAACTAAGTCTGCTCTATTAGCCATGTAAACTTCTACTTACCAATTTTTTCTTTATGTACTGTGCTTTAACAACCGTTACTCTTAAGAGCAAGAAGCAAGATTGCCATTTCACTACTACATTGAAAAGAAGATATTCAACAGTGCTTGAATGTAGTATTGGATTTGAATATTGGCCTCTTATTACTACTCCTGAGTTTGAATCTAATGGTTGGAAAGTATCACTTTAGGAACAGGGAGTTGAAAATAAACCGCCATACCTTACTGTCATCAAAATACAACTACAAGCTTGGGCATCCTCATCCCTGCTTTCAGTGAGACTTGCTGCATTTCAGAAGACAGAGCAGACTTAATGGCTTCCACACAGCTGCCAAAGTCAATACATTCCACTTAGTCTGTACATTTAAATAAAGGATCATTTAATTGAGAGTTTTCACTCACTGCAATAAAAGAAAACAGCCATTGATGTTATCTATTGCCAGCACATACAAACCACCCCATACTAATATTATCTGGGTACGCAGCCAACTCAATACCAACTATAGACACAATTGATTGCCTGAGTGGAAGATACAGTATGTTGAATGCCAGCTGTGGGCATAACCACTGCTCCATTGGATGTTGCATATCAACATACTTTGCTGGATATTTTTAAGAAATTTTCTGGTAGAAGATCTGTGCAACCAACTGCTAAATTTGTGTGCCCATTTTTAGGCACTCAAGGTGGAGCTGAGTGCAGGCATCACACTCTTTGAATATATTAATTACATGCAGTACCTTTAAAACGATCTCGGAGAAGCAGTTCTCTTTGAGTGCAGAGATATCACACCACATGTTTGAAATTGTTTTGTGGACTCCATGTTATTAATAGTGCTGTTATTTTTGTTAAAACCCTTCCAGTGGACCTTGGAGCAACAGTGATTCTCAACTCCTCTAGGATCACATTCACTCCAATTTGTTGTAGCCCGCATTAATTCCTCCCCATCCAACCAATCCCCATCCTCACCAGATCTCTTGCTACCTTGTAACTTAACCAAAGGTCTAATGCCAGTAAGACACATGGTCTTGTTCTCCCTTTGGACAAATTGCCTGTGAGACATGAATCCCAAATCCCCTTGATAATGGACTTGAACACTGAAGAGAAATTGCTAACCAGCCTCAATCCTGTTCAGGCATATATTAGAGTCTAGACCCAAATTCCTCATCCTGTGGAATGTGGAATCATCATATGAAAAGTTCAATGATCTCATGTTAGGAGTATAGAAGCAGACTGAATATCCCAGTGGACTCAGACTGAGTATCCCAGAGTGTTGGACTCATGATCTGCTAAAATGAGTTAAAAGCTCTTCTTGTTAGGTAGGGGACAAAGAATTAATCAATCAATCAATTAATTAATTAAATACAAATTAATCTGAATTAAAAAGTTGACCATGAATCAACTGGATTGTCTTAAAGGTCCATTTAGCTTAAATAAAGCCTGTCACCATAGCCTAATGTTGACTTTGTACATTTACATCTACTCAGAGGAAAGTGGTTGAACCTTCTGCCCCATGGAGAGCATTCAGTTCAAGGCCAGTTAGGGATAGGCAATATCCCTTGCATCTCATGAATAAATAAATAACTAACATCAGATAACACATGGTTAAGGTGCTACACATTGAAAACCGACACACTCTTTACCCTCTTAAAGTACACTTCTAGTAACAATGCTTCAAGCTGCATTCACAGAAAGGATGATCCCAATTTGGTAACAAGCATTGTGGTAACCCAAGAACTCTCAAGGAAATTACTTACCTAAATCCACTTAAAAAGTCTCATACTCCACTTCTCCTAAGCACTTTGTATTTACTTCTAACTTTACACTTACTTTCAGTCACTCTTTCATTTTGAAGATCAAATTGCCATATAATTCTTACTAAATTCTGGTTCACAGAGAGGTTAACACCATATTTAAATCCTGTTCTTTCGGCAGTGACAAGTTCCTGGAGTTCTTGAACAATCTCTCAACTTATAATACAGAAGTTAATGAAGTTGGCACTTTGGCAACTGATAACCCACATTGAAGGTTTCCCACCAAAACACCTCTTACAGAGCCTTCACTCCTTTTCTCTCTCTCTCTGAGAGGGATTTGATTCTTCTTGTAGATCCACCATGGCAACAGAAGCTACAGAAAGAGAGTTATGATGATAACAGTAACAGCTGGTCAGGCAACATATGTGGAAAGAGTTAACATTTCAGGTCAAATACCCTTCATCTCAACTGGAAAAGAGAGAAAAAATAGTTTTAAGTCACAGAGAAGGTGGGTGAAGTATGGATTGGACAAAAGGAATGTCTCTCATTGGGTGAGGCCAGGATTGCTGTGGGAGTAAGTTGCAGAGGTTATTCAGGTCAATGGGTTAATGGGGGGGGGGGGTAACGTTTGATTTCTGCACTCATACAGACATTGAGGAGGCAGAGGATGATAATAAAATAAACTTCAACTGTAATGTCTTCATCCAGCCACTTCTGTTACTTTCTCAAACCCGTTCAGCCTCACCTGTATTACTAGCTTCCATACGTTTTGCATTAGTTCACTGATTTCCTTAAGTTGAGAACTGGAGAGTGGGTTTTAATGATGGGTACCAGGTGACTCAGAGAACAAGAAAGGCCAGAGTAGTGAGGAGAAAAGAATGAGGATGAGGAGAGCCGGAGGATGAGCCACCTTTCCTGAGGAAGGTCTGCCAATCTATCTGGAGGCTGTGCAGCCCAGAACTCATGACCAGCCTTCAGACATGTCAGAAGAGTATTATTTCTAATTGTGAGGTCTAAGATCAATATAGAGAAGGAAACTGAGAGCTGTGATCTCCTGCCCTTTGCAACAACATGATGGAAGCTCCATTTTGCTTGCTAGCCCCAGTGGAACAAATTCAACATCAATTGATTCATTAGCAGTTCCCCAGCAAAAGGTGACCAGGGGCCAAATGTCTCCTTCACAATTGCACAATCTATGGAATGGAGCACAGATGGTCAGAGCCTCCAGGCCATGGAGATCACTGTACTCCAGGACATTTAGGATCTGATAGTTGCCATTTGGCCATGAAAGCAGTTGATCAGATTCAGGAAAAGGTGGAATGGTGAGTACTGGGGTCCATCCTATACTGCTATTACTCAGGACAACATTATGTGCTGTCTCTTTTCACACATAGCTTGACCTATTCATCTGAGTCTTTCTATACAAAGGAATTCCTATTCTGTTTCACATTTGTTGCCCAGTTTTGTCCGTTACTGTATTGGGTAATCCTCACTTATTAGTTGGCATAGTTCAAGAACTCAGGCTGTGAGAGCAAGCTTTCCTGCTCACTTGCTTATTGCAGTGGTTGTTATGATTACTGTGTTATTGCCTTAGTAGACTTTGGCAGATATCTAGAGTGACAAAAACTGATCCTGGGCAGCAGCAGAAGGGCTGTAACAGAAACTTAGTTTAATATTCTGCCCCACTTTGTTTTCACTGACCTGATGACCTGCCAATCTACTCCTGCAGTTTCCATTATCTGTCTAGACTATTCTTGCCTCCTTTTTCCACGTAGAGTTCAGGACACAGCATCAAATGGTTTGTCTGTCTTCTTCCATTTTGACTAGTCCAGCAGCTTCTAAGCATTGGCCCTTAATATCATCTGCCTTTCTTATAGCTCCTTTACTGCAGAAAATTTCCGATGTTTACCAGCTGCCCTACTTTCCTCTACTCTACCGCAGGGGTTTAAATGAACATTTAAAATTGCTAACAGATGTTAGCATTCATTATTGATCTTCCCACTCCATTGAACAGCCCACTGTATGGGCATTATTGTGAATTTAATGCTAATCCAAAAAAATAGACTGAAATCCTTGACAATCAAAAGGAATAGAGAAACAGGCAAACAATTATATAGCGTCTTTCACAACCTCAGGACAGACTAAAAGACTTTATGGCTGATTAAGTACATTTGAAGTGCATTCACTGTTATAAAATAGGAAATACAACAGTCAATTTGTGCACTCCTGGATCTTACAATGGCAATAATGACCTTTTTTTGTGTGGGGATGTGTTACTGATTGAGCCCAGGACATTAAAGGTAACTCTGCTGCTCTCTGATGAAATGGAACCTTGGTCACACGGCACTGTTCCTTTTAGGGCTCCATGTCTGAAAATCTGTACTGCACCATTTCTCAGTCGTATTGTGCCAGACTAGAAATTTGAACGGGATCATCCAATAGGAATTCATCCTTGCACCAATGGTATGAATTAATTCCCTCCGCAACAACTGTCCTGGAAGTTACTGGACATTGTAACTGCCTGTTGCTGACCTCCTTTGGTTTTAATAATGATCTTTCGGGCTGGGATCCTGCTCACGTACGTCCCATAATTCTTATGGGCCCTAACCCTATCTCAATACCAACCTTATGTTGGAACAATCTCACTCTGAACACCAGCACCCACCCCAATTGGCCCAGGATCCCATTTCCCAGTTCTCAGATTGAGGTCCCCATGCACTCCCCAACAAAATGCTGATCTCCAAGCCCCAATTCTATGAAGCAACAAAACTCTTCCATCCCCACTTTCAATTAATCTTGATATCCTGCTCTCTCTCACTGCTGAGCCCCAAACCCCATCGCAATCTTGGATGCCATACCTTCCCTTCATGCACCGAAGCATGTGAAGGAAAGCATGCAGTAACACTTGGGCCCATAACTAAAATCACAAAGATCTTGTAATTCACATCTTAGGGTACACATCAATTTCTAGCCCATCTTACATCTACTTAGCAGAACAAATAGAGCCTTTGTTTAAAATCTCATCCAAAAGACAATGCTCAGTTAATTCTTGGATAAGACCATAAGACCATAAGTTATAGGAGCACAATTAGGCCATTCAGCTCATTGAGTCTGCTCTGCCATTCAATCATGGCTGATTTTTTTAAACCCTTTCTCCCACCTTCTCTCTGTAACCATTAACACCTTTACCAATCAAGGACCCATACACCTCTGCCTTAAATACACCCAATCACTTGACCTCCACAGCCCCCAGTGGCAACAAATTCCGCAGATTCATCAGCTTTTGGCTGAAGGAATTCCTCCTCAGAGAAGAATCCAATGGCAATGTCTTATTTTTATCATTTGGTTTCTAGAAGCAGTCACGGTGATATCATCTTTTTGACACTGGATTGGCAGCTGTGCTGCAGTTATTGATATTTATTGGTTACAATCAGTTACAGAATTGCACTGAGCTCAGTGTACAATCTGAGATGCAACAAATATGATTGAGAAATGATTTACCTGGGTCATGACTGATTTGAACAGATTAGTGAGACATTCAGCTCATTGCTAGTTACTGTATCTCACTGCAAAATAGCATGGTACCTGCACTTGTAATGAAAACTTATCTGTATGAGACATTTCGGCCCAGACCTAACAATGTTGTCAGCAGTATTCTTGATGCGAGAACTGCAAAGGCTAGCATTAGCCAACTTTTTTTTAACTATAATTGCCTTTTGCTTTGTTTTTATTTTATGAAAAGCATTTTCAAAGCACCACCTCCAAAGTTTCAAACTTTATGGTACAGCATTTCTGGAGAGTTCATTTCAACTAAGCAAATGTTGAGGATCAGCCAGATAGTTGCTTCAGAAATAGATTCCTCTTATCCACTCTGGAGGGTAAAAGGAAAATGAGCAACAGGTTGCCATTCAGGCTGGGAAATTAATGGTATTGGATGCATGCAAAACCTTTGAAAGGACAACCTGTGAGAAGGATCTATAGACCATGCAGCTCAATTCCCGACATTGCTCCACAGTTACGTCACCAAATTCTTCTTTTAACGTTTGAAGTTCTGGGAGATCGTTGTGTCCAAGATCAGTGTGAACAAGAATGGTGATCACATATAGCAGAAAGCAGAAAGTGTGGTTAATACTTTGGCCTCTGGAGTGGTCCAATGACAATTTCTTTTCACTTTTCAGAGAATAACGCCTTGCTTATCACAGCTTCAAGCTGCCAGGAAACATGTGAGCGAGCTATCATTTTGTGAAATTGCAAAGGTTTTGGGGGTAATCATGTGTCTGGGTATACTCTCAGTTCAACCATTTGGTTTGCTGCACAAGGATTATACTTGTTGAGTGTGCAACCAATGTGTGATATCAGGCAAAGTTTCTCGGAAAACTCAGCTAGCCTTATCTCTCTGATCACTCCAAAGGTCTACTTGGTGAAAAGGCTTGCCAATACTGGCATGACTTATGACACCAGTACAAAAGAGAAGCAGTGCTAGGAAGGACACATCTGAATTAGAATCATGATAAAGCAGATAATTGTTATTTTGAAAGAAAAATTCAGGTGCCTTGAGAGGTCAGTAGCTCTCTGCAGTGAGTACTCTAAGTGCAAAGTACAGAATAGTGATGTGTGAACTGTGTTTCAAAACATGGCTGTGCAAAAAGGCTTTCGGATAAACATCCCTGAGGAGGAAAGGAAAGCATTCACTAAAACAATCAGTCAGAAGAACCAGGGCATGGATAAGATTTGATTGCAGCACAGTTAGATACAGGTCAGGAATTGTGTTTCAGGCACAGCAGGCAATAAAAAAATTAAAGGATGCAAAGCAATTATATTGGGAGAAGGAAATGAGAAGTATGTGAGTAAAATATTAGAACTGAAGGGCTAATTAAAGCATGTGACTCAAGTAGGCATCTTTAACCAAATGCATGGAGCCATTCTTTTACATTCAGCTTTTCTTCATTTCCCTTGTCTTCTTGGTTGCTTGTGTTTGTGTTCTGTGGCATTCCTTCATCTGCACATGTTTATTCAGCCCTGGTATCTATGTTATCCCACCAGTTCATAGTGACCAAGAGTGGGGGATTATTGGAGATAATTGTTAAATGACAGATGATAACTACTTATTGGTGATGCCTTACGCTGAGGTTCCAGTACTTCATACGCTGTGGCTTTGTGTTCTGCCTAATCTTTTATTCCTTCTGTGGAGATAAGTCACATTGCATTCCTAAAATCCATTTCGTTTTCTACTTTGAAAATCAAAAAAACTGCAGATGTTGGAAATCTGAAGTAAAAACAGAAATGCTGCAAAAACATTCAACAGTTCAGGCAGCATCTGTGGAAAGAGAAATAGTTAATATTTCAGGTATGAGACTCTTTACAGAAGTGGTGAAGAGAGAAAAAAACAAGATAGTTTTCATTAGCAGGGAAGCTGGGGGAGGGATGGATAAGACAAAGGGAATACCAGTGATAGGGTGAGACCAAATGAGTAAATGTGGCTGTTAAAAACATATTATACTTCTTTCCCTGTCTTACGTTTAAGGCTGTGTAATAGTAAGGCTGTGAGACATGCCTACATCAGACTGGACTATATGAATAGAGAGACTAAAACTAAATCAAAATCACAGACAGAAATGGCCAGTTCTTACAGAACATAGAACATTACAGCACAGTACAGGACCTTTGGCCCACAAAGTTGTGCTGAGATTTTATCCTGCTCTAAGATCTATCTAACCCTTCCCTCCCAGATAGCCCTCCATTTTTCTATTATTAATGTGGTTATCTAAGAGCCTCTTAAATGTCCCTAATGTATTTGCCTCCACCACCTCTGCCGGCAGTGCGTTCCACACACCTACCACTCTCTGTATAAAAAACTTACCTCTGACATCCCCCCTATACCTTCCTCCAATCACCTTAAAATTATGTCCCCTCGTGTTAGCCATTGTCGCACTGGGAAAAAGTCTCTGACTGTCCACTCGATCTATGCCTCTTATCATCTTGTACACCTCTTTCAAGTCACCTCTCATCCTCCTTCTCTCTGAAGAGAAAAGCCCAAGCTTGCTCAACCTATCCTCATAAGACATGCTCTCCAATCCAGGCAGTATCCTGATAAAACTCCTCTGCACCCTCTCTAAAGCTTCCACATCCTTCCTATAATGAGGCGACCAGAACTGAACACAATACTCCAAGTGTGGTCTGACCAGAGTTTAATGGAGCTGCAACATTACCTCATGGCTCTTGAACTCAGTACCCCGACTAATGAAGGCCAACACTCCATACACTTTCTTAACAACCCTATTAACCTGCATAGCAACCTTGAGGGATCTATGGACATGGATCCCAAGATGCCTCTGTTCCTCCACACTGCTAAGAGTCCTGCCATTAACCTTGTATTCTGCCTTCAAATTTGATCTCCCAAAGTGTATCACTTCACACTTTTTCTGGGTTGAACTCCATCTGCCACTTCTCAGCCCAGCTCTGCATCCTATCAAATTCCTGTTGTAACCTACAGCAACCTTCTGCACTATCCACAACACCACCAACCATTGTGTCATCTGCAAACTTACTAACCCACCCTTCCACATCCTCATTCAAGTCATTTATAAAAGTCGTAAAGAGCAGGGGTCCCAGAACAGATCCCTGCAGAACACCACTGGTCACCAACCTCCAGGCAGAATACGCTCCATCTACTACCACCCTCTGCCTTCTGTGGGCGAGTCAGTTCTGAATCCACACAGCCAAATTACCCTGGATCCCATGTCTCCTGACTTTCTGAATGAGCCTTCCATGAGGAACCTTATCAAACGCCTTACTAAAATCCATATACACCACATCCACACACACACTTCATCAATGTGTTTTGTCACATCCTCAAAGAATTCAATCAGACTCGTGAGCCACGACCCGCCCTTCACAAAGCCATGCTAACTGTCCGTAATTAGCCTATGCTTCTCCAAATGCTCATAAATCCTATCTCTAAGAATCTTCTCCAGTAATTTGCCCACCACTGAAGTAAAACTCACTGGTCTATAATTCCCAGGGTTATCCCTACTCCCAATTTTAAACAAAGGACAACATTTGTCACCCTCCAATCGTCTGGCACTTCTGTGGACAGTGAGGATGCAAAGATCATCGCCAAAGGCACAGCAATCTCTTCCCTTGCTTCCCATAGTAACCTTCGATATATCCTCTCCGGCCCCAGTGACTTATCTATCCTAATGTTTTTCAAAAATTTCCATCTTTCCTCACGTTGACATGCCCCAGTGTATCAGCCTGTTGTATGCCATCCTCACAAATGTCAAAGTCTCTCTCACTGGTGAATACTGAAGCAAAGTATTCATTAAGGACCTCCCCTACCTCTTCTAGTTGTAGGGGAGGGTTTAAACTGATCTGGCAGGGGGATGGTAACCAGGATGCTAGGTTACAAGATGCTAAGGTGAGGGAGAAAGTGTATAGAAACGAATCCATTGAGGATGGCAAGAATGACAGGCAGGTGATAAGTCAGGATAATTTACTGAATAATAGAAGTACAACAAATCAGGATGTTAGGATACAGAATGTTAGGATCGGGGATGAGGATGTTCGGATACCGAATGTTAGGATAGGGGATGAGGTCTACACGAACATGTCTAAGATAGTAGGTAGCGAAGATAGTAAGAAGGATGGACAGGTAGAAAGTCAGGATAATCTGCTGATCAATAGAAGTACAATAAAATCAATAGCAGATACCAGTCTAAGCGTACTATATTTAAATGCACGTAGCATCAGGAATAAAGTAGATGACCTAGTGGCACAACTACAGGTTAATAAATATGACATCGTTGCAATCACTGAGTCGTGGCTTCATGATGGATGTGATTGGGAACTGAATGTCAAGGGGTATACAGTATATAGGAAGGATAGGAGGGTAGGCAGAGGGGGAGGTGTGGCCATGATGGTTAGTAGCGATATAAAATCAATAGAAAGGAAGGACATTGGGTCAGAGGAGGTGGAATCCTTATGGGTGGAGCTAAGAAATAGCAAGGGTAAAAGAACAATAATAGCAGTCATATATAGGCCCCCGAACAGCAGTCAGGAAGTGGACCATAAGTTGCAGACTGAGATAGAAAAAGCGTGCCAGAGTGACAATGTGAAGATAATTATGGGGGATTTTAACATGAAGGTGGACTGGGAAATGCAGCAAGGCGGTAGTACTCAGGAGAGTGAGTTTGTGGAATGTCTAAGGGATGTTTTTCTGGAGCAACTTATTGAGGAGCCCACCAGGGGATCGGCTGTTTTGGATTGGGTGCTATGTAGTGAACCCGAGGTGATTAGGGAACTAAAGGTAAAGGAACCACTGGGAACAAGTGATCACAATATGATTGAGTTTAGTTTCAAGTTTGAGAAGGAGAAGCTGATAACTGGTATATCGATATTTCAGTGGAATAAGGGAAATTACAAAGGTATGAGAGATGAGTTGGCCCAAATTGATTGGAGGAGTAAGTTAGCTGGAGGGACGGCAGAGGAAAAAATGGAAGAAATTTCTACAGGAAATAAGGACAATGCAGGACAGATAAAAAAAAATAAGTTTTGAATGGAAAAAAGGCACAGATGTGGATAACGAGGGAGGTGAAGGATAAAATAAAAGCAAAAGGGGCGGCGTACAAAGTAGCAAAAATTAGTGGGAAAACAGAAGATTGGAACGATTTTAAAAATCTGCAGAGAGAAACTAAGAAGGTCATTAGGAAAGCAAAGATGAGTTACGAAAGGAAGCTGGTGGACAACATTCGGAAGGATTCTAAGAGTTTTTTTAAATACATAAGGAATAAAAGAGAGACACGGGTTGACATAGGACCAATTGATAACGGTGCAGGAGGTATTATAATGGATGATAGTGAGATGGCAAGGGAATTGAATGAATATTTTGCATCGGTCTTCACCGTGGAGGACATAAGCAATGTGCCCGTTAGTCAGGAGTCTCACGAATTGGAGCTGAGTTCAGTTGAGATTAATAGGGAGAGGGTGCTAGGAAAACTAAAGGGGCTTAAGGCTGATAAGTCTCCCGGACCGGCTGAGGTGCATCCCCGGGTTCTGAAGGAGGTGGCTGTGGAGATAGCGGAGGCATTGGCGATTATCTTTCAGGAATCGATAGATTCTGGCATGGTTCCGGAGGACTGGAGGGTAGCGAATGTAGTTCCGTTGTATAAGAAAGGTGGGAGGCAGCACAAAGGCAATTACAGACCTATTAGTCTGACGTCAGTGGTGGGAAAATTATTGGAGTCTATCCGCAAGGAGGAGGTTACCGAATACCTAGAGGCGCAAGGCAAGATTGGACCTAGTCAACATGGTTTTGTGAAGGGGAGGTCCTGTCTGTCCAACCTATTGGAGTTTTTTGAAGAAATCACAGGTAGGGTGGATAAGGGAGAGGCGGTAGACGTTGTGTATTTAGACTTTCAAAAGGCCTTCGATAAGGTGCCTCACAAGAGACTGATTAATAAGATGAGAGGTCATGGAATTATGGGCAGGGTAGCAAAATGGGTGGAGCATTGGCTGGTTGGCAGGAAGCAAAGGGTGGAAATAAAAGGATCTCGTTCTGGTTGGTTACCGGTTACTAGTGGTGTGCCGCAGGGGTCGGTGTTGGGGCCGCTCCTTTTTACCTTGTACATCAATGATTTGGATGATGGAATAAATGGTTGTGTGGCTAAGTTTGCGGATGACACCAAGATAAGTGGAGGAGTAGGGAGCATAGAGGAAATAGAAAGAATGCAGAGGGACCTAGACAGTTTAGGAGAATGGGCAAGGAAATGGCAGATGAGATTCAATGTTGAGAAATGTGCAGTTGTACACTTTGGAAGCAGAAATAAGCGGGTAGATTATTATCTAGAAGGAGAGAAGATTGATAGTGCGGTAGTACAAAGGGACTTGGGGGTACTCGTACAAGATACCTTAAAAGTTAACCACCAGGTTGGATCGGTGGTTAAGAAAGCGAATGCTATGTTGGCATTCATCTCGAGAGGTATAGTGTATAAAAGTAAGGAAGTGTTGATGAGGCTCTACGGGGCACTAGTGAGGCCTCATTTGGAATACTCTGTACAGTTTTGGGCCGCATATCTTAGGAAGGATGTGCTGAAGTTGGAGAGGGTTCAGAGGAGATTTACGAGAATGATTCCAGGAATGAAAGGGCTTAAGTATGATGAGCGTTTGTCGGCTCTTGGACTGTACTCGCTGGAGTACAGAAGGATGAGAGGGGACCTCGTAGCGACATTTAAAATGTTGACAGGTAAGGACAGAGTAGATGTGGCTAGGCTGTTTCCCTTGGTGGGCGTGTCCAGGACCAGAGGGCACAATCTTAGAATTAGAGGGTACAGTTTCAAGACAGAGATGAGGAGAAATTTCTTTACCCAGAGGGTGGTGAAATTGTGGAACTCCTTGCCACGCACAGCAATGGAGGCCAGATCAGTGGGGGTATTCAAGGAGGAGATAGACAGATATCTAAATAGTCAGGGTATCAAGGGATATGGGGATAAGGCTGGAAAATGGGATTAGAATAGTTTTTTTTTCTCTTCTTTTTTTCCCACCCCATTTCTTTTTCCCTTTTCCTTGGAGTAGACTCGATGGGCCGAATGGCCTGCTTCTGCTCCCTTGTCTTGTGATCTTGTGAACTCCAGGCACATATTTCTTCTTTTATCCCTGATCGGTCCAACCCTCACTCTGGTCATCCTCCTATTCTTCACAGGAGAACGCCTTGGGGTTTTCCTTGATCCTATTCGCCAAGGCCTTCTCATGCCCCCTTCTAGCTCTCCTAAGTCCATTCTTAAGCTTCCTCCTGGCTACCTTGTAACTCTCCAGAGCCCTGTTTGATCCATGCTTTTGAAACCTTAGGTAAGCTTCTTTCTTCCTCTTGACAAGATATTCTACAGAAAGAAGGAGTAAGTTATCTAAAGTTGGAGAATTCAATATTGAATCTGAAAGGCTGCAACATGCCTGGGCGGAAGATGAGGTGATGTCCCTCAAGTTTAGATTGGACCTCATTTTAATAGAGAGGTAGGTCAGAGTGGATATGAGACAGGGAATTAAAGTAGCAGGCAACCAGAAGCCACAGGTCACTCCTGCAGAGTGAATGAAGATGTTCTACAAAACAATCAACCAATCAGCATTTGTGATTTCCAAGTGTAGAGGGGAGAGTGGTCCTCTAAGTGGATTGGATACACGCTAGTTCCCCAACTATCGTCTGATGCCCCCATGGGTTCTGAAGGGGCAATGGATTTACTGATATGTAAATATTTACTCTTTACCAGTCATCTTCCATCTTTTGAGTTGAAAGATTAGTGGCTACAGGAGAACATCATCTGAAATATAGCAGGCATGTATGGATAAAGGATATGGTGAGGGATTTTAGGGAGACCTAGGTGACTAGGGTATCTCCATCTACAAATGTCTTATGCAATGTAGCACTCCAGAGAGCATCAACTTGGCATAAGACTCCTTATTTGCATATGCCAAAGCTCTAAAACCCGTTGCAACAACCAGATTTGACACCCTGAATACTGTAAGCCTAGAACAAGAACATGCACACCCATTTCAATATTGGATGCTTTTGCACCTGTTTGTCATAGATTCACAGAGTCATAGAGTACTGCAGCACAGAAACAGGCCCTTTGGCCTATCTAGTCCATGCTGACCTGATCATATCCCTCTAAACCCCTCCCATCCATGCACCTATCCAAACTTCTCTTAAATGTTACAATTGAACCTCCATCTACCACTTCTGGTGGCAGCTCGTTTCACACTCACACCACCCTCTGAGTGAAGAAGTTCCCCCTCAAGTTCCTCTTAAGTATTTCACCTTTCACCCTAAACCTATGACCTCTAGTTCTAGTCTCACCCAACCTTCAGGGAAAAAGTCTGCATGCATTCATCCTATCTATACCCCTCATAATTTTGTATACCTCTATAAGATCTCCCCTTATTCTCCTGCGCTCCAGGGAATAAAGTCCTAACTTATTGAACCTTTTCCTATACAGGAAGTCCCCGACTTACAAACGCCTGACTTATGAACCCCCGTACTTATGAACCAACCTCCGTAAAGCCTATTATTTAAAACAATTGACTTACACACAATGGTTCATACTAATGAACGGGCGGACTACCTTGTGCAACGTTCAAAACACTGCGCGTTTTAAATGGTTCGTTGGTATGCAAGACATCAATTGGAACGAGAATAAGTGTTAACCTTTAATCATTATCTTTTCTTTTCTATCTAAACAGTTTAAGAAATGTTTCTTTAATGTTTTTTATACCTATACACACACACACATTCTCTCTTTCAATTATAAATACTGTACTGTAGTTACATTTATTATTATCACTGCATTATTATATTTATGATGTTTTAGGTACTATACTATATACTATACTATATACTAAGACAAACATTTGACTCTTTGATGCTAGATGTGCACTGTACATAACTGTTCCGACTTACATACAAATTCGGATTATGAACAGACTCAAAAACGGAACTCGTTCATAATCCAGGAACTTCCTGTAACTCAGGTCCTCAAGTCCCAGTAACATCCTTGTAAATTTTCTCTGCACTCTTTCAAGCTTATTGATATCTTGTGCCTCTGAAATGGCGGTGAGGTCATCTATTTTCTGGGCTGCTTTCATTTATATTCTGCTCCCTCCTCATCCCACAATGTTCTTCCTACATAGAAGATGCTTACAGCATAAACATGCATTTCTTTTTCTTTCCCCTCTCCTTGCTCTAGCATTGCCATAGAATCATAGAATTTTAGATATGCACAAGGTGCAAGCTATTGGCTCAGTGCAAGAATAGCAACAAAGAAGGTATAATGAAAACACACAGCCATTCATATTCACACTCGCAGCCACCAGCTCACGTATAGACACTTTGTGGATCCTGGAAATCAGAGGTAGAATCCGGATGTGGTGAGACCCTGGGATGAGTGCTGCAGCCAGGGCAGGAGGCAACGATTGCCCAGGAGCCAGCATGCGCATGTGTGATGGATGAGGACTTTGATGGACCAGGCTACAGAAGAAGGATAATTGCTAATCAGAACAAACTGCTTGGTGATTGGGAAGCCTACCAGAAAGTTTGATGTAGAACATGGGTAGTCCAGTGCCATCTTGTCACAGGGCTTTATGCTGAGCTTGAAGCTATCCTTTCTAGCAGGAATATTGTGACCAATTCCAACAGGTGCAGCCACAGGGGATGCAATACCTTCTCTTCCCATTATCCAGAGACCTGAATATCCCTTCCAGGTGAAGCAGCAATTCATCTGAACTTCTTCCAATTTAGTGTATTGCATTTGGTGCTCGCAATGTGGTCTCCTCTACATTGAAAAAACCAAACATAGATTGGGTGACCACTTTGCAGAACACCTTTGTTCAGTTCACAGGGGTGACCCTGAGCTTCCATTCACCTGCCACTTTAATTGTGTATTCCTCTCCACTCTGACCTCTTTGTCTTCAGCCTCCTTCAATGCTCCAATGATGCCCGGTTTAATCTCAATGAACAACTCATTTTCTCTCTAATCAAGCTGCAGCAATCGAGACTTAATATTGAATTTAACATTTTCAGGGAACTGTCCAACTTTTCCTCTCTCCCAATAGATGTGGCTATACCTTTCCATTTCAATTTGTCTTTTGTTTTGTCTTCTGCCTTTAGCTGCTGATTTTTCTAACAATTTTTACCTTGGCAACTTTGGCCTGCACCCTGTCACAGACTATCTCTCTGTTTGCTCCATGCATCCCTTTCTCTACAACTTAAAACATACCTGTATTCTCACTTTTTCCATTCTGATGAAGGACCCTTGACCTGAAGCAATGACTCGTGCTTCCCTTTCCACAGATGCTGCTTGACCTGCCGAGTGCTTCCAGCATTTTCTGTATTTGCTATGAATAACGTCTAACGGACAATTTCTCAGCTTCCAGTAGAAGACCAACAGCTTCGACCACAAGTCTGTAGTGGAAACTTGGATTGAATTCATGCAGGCCCATTGATACTAATGTTCCAAGGACCTCACAGGATGACAGCGCTGTCCGGGGATTTGTCCTTTGACAGACTATTGACAGTTATGAGCACAGCTACAGAGGACCGGCAGTGGTTCCAGGGAGCAAGAGCCAAATGTCTTCTCTTGGGCAACAGCACTCATGTCTGGCTCCCGCAACAGCACCACCACCCTTGAGGGTGCCCATCAGCACCTTGCCAAGTTGGTGAATTCAGAAGCAAGGACTATCAAGTCTGGAGCTGTTTGTTGTCTTCCCCCCTGAACTCAGCAGCCATCCACTGACCAGACTCCAGTCACTGGGGTCGAACTGCTTACGTCACTCGGAAAGGCAAATGGAAGGCAGGCATTAAGGATGATTAGTTTAGGTTAATTTGCAATATAACAAGACTTTATTCAGAAACTCAGTGTGGAATGTTTATTTGGAAGTGACTTTTATTTTTGCAATTTAGTCTCGTGGATGATGGGAAGGTAATTAGTGTGAGGTTGTTGTGAATGGCAATCTGGGATTGCAGTTGGTGATGCTGCATTCAGATTAATTCTTCTTGTATAAAAAGCTTAGTGGTAGATGGTTGTCTCTCTGATTGGAGGCCTGTGACTAGTGGTGTGCCGCAGGGATCAGTGCCAGGCCCATTGTTGTTTATCATCTTTATTAATGATTAGATGATAATGTGGTAAACTGGATCAGCAAATTTGCAGATGACACCAAGACTGAGGGCGTAGTGGACAGCGAGGAAGGCTATCAAAGCTTGCAAAGTGATCTGGACCAGGTGGGAAAATGGGCTGAAAAATGGTAGATGGAATTTAATGCAGACAAGTGTGAGGTGTTAGACTTTGGGAGGACAAACCAGGGTAAGACTCGCACAGTGAATGGTCGGGCACTGAGGTGTGCGGTAGGACAAAGGGACCTGGGAATACAGATCCAAAATTCTGTATTCCCAGGTAGATAGGGTTGTAAAGAGAGCTTTTGGCACATTAGCCTTCATAAATCAGGGCACCGAGTACAACAGTTGCAATGTTATGTTGGAGTTGCGTAAGACGTTGGTGAGGCCAAACTTAGAGTATTACGTGCAGTTCTGGTCACCTACCTACAGAAAAGATATCAATAAGCTTGAAAGAGTGCAGAGAAAATTTACATGGATGTTGCAGGGAGTTGAGGACTTGCCTTATAGGGAAAGGTTGAATAGGTTAGGACTTTATTCCCTGGAGTTCAGGAGAATAAGGGGCAATCTTATAGAGGTATACAAAATTATGAGGTGTATAGATAGGGTGAGTACATGCAGGCTTTTTCCCTTCAGGTTGGGTGAGACTAGAATGAGAGGTCATAGGTGAAATATCTAAGGGGAATCTGTGGGGGAACTACTTCACTCAGAGGGTGGTGCGAATGTGGAACAAGCTGCCAGCGGAAGTGGTGGATGCGGGTTCATTTGTAACGTTTGAGAGAAGTTTGGATAAATGCATGGATGAGAGAGGTGTGGAAGGCTATGGTCCAGGTGCACATGGATGGAACTAGGCAGAAAACCAGCCTGGCATGGACTAGATGGGCCGAAGGGCCTGTTTCTGTGCTGTAGTACTCCATGACTCTAATAAAAGAGGGAACTGCATAGGTTGCCACCTCCTTTTTTCCTATGTCTTTTCCTTATTATATTTCCCTTCTCCTGCAAACCCTCCCCATTGAATACATTCTCCTCAGCATTTCACCTGATGGCTGAGGGTGGGGTCTGTCCCACCAGGATGGCAAATGGCAGCGTCGCGCTGCACACAGCAGACCATAGTTGAGAGCCATTTAGGCAAGCACTCTATTGGAAGTGGTTTATTATTGTCAGTTGTACTGAGGTACAGTGAAAAACTTGTCTTGCATACTGTTCATACAGATCAATTCATTACACAGTGCATTGAGGTAGCACAAGGTAAAACCATATAGAATGTAAAGTGTCACAGCTACAGAGAAAGTGCAGTGCAGGCAGACAATGAGGTTCAATGTCACAATGAGGTAGATTCTAAGGTCAAGAGTCCATCTTATCGTACAAGGGAACCTTATAACAGTGGGATAGAAGCTGTCCTTGAGCCTGGTGGGATGTGCTTTCAGGTTTTTGTATCTTCTGCCCAATGGGAGAGGGGAGAAGAGAGAATGTCCTGGGTGGGTGGGGTCTTTGATTATGTTGGCTGCTCTACCCAGGCAGCGAGAAGTCTTGAGGGAGTCCATGGAGGGGAGGCTGGTTTCCATGATGTGCTGAGCTGTGTCCACAACTCTCTGCAGTTTCTTGCAGTCCTGGACAGAGCTGTTGCCAAACCAAGTTGTGATGCATCCAGATAGGATGCTTTCTATGGTGCATCATAGAAGTTGGTGAGTGTCAAAGGGGACATGCCAAATTTCATTATCCTCCTGAGGAAGGAGAGGTGCTGGTGAACTTTCTTGGTCATGGTATCTATGTGGTTGGACAGGACATGCTATTGGTGATGTTCACTCCAAGGAACTTGAAGCTCTCAACCCTATCAACGTCAGCATCAATGATGTAAACAAGAGTATGTGTACCTTCCCGAAGCCGATAAACAGCTCCTTTGCTGACAATGAGGGAAAAGTTGTTGTCATGACACCATGTCACTAAGCTCTCTATCTCCTTCCCCCTCTAAAGCTCTTCCAGGGCAATCCAGGTAGTGGAATTATTGTCTTAGCATGCCTATGATCTCCATCACATTTCATGGAAACGTGGTCCTCATTGTATGAATACTGCGCACATAGCTTGCACAACAGAGACACAAACCTTTTTGTTGGCAGAGAGAACATGTCAGTAGCCATTGTTACTGTAGTCAAATGCAGCTTGTTTCAGCAGGCTGCCACAGAACAAAATCTGACTCCTCACAGGACACCATTCATGTGGTGGTGAACACCTGATGAACAGTGAGCAGCTACATTGACAAGTGCCACCTGTAAGACAATGTGTCTGCGGTCAATGGTGCCTTACATCATGAGGTTTGTTGGAAAAATATTGGAGTCCAAGGCTGAGAACAGAGAGGCTGGATAGGGAGTGGAATGGAGAATTAAAGTGACAGGGAAATGAAAGCTTGGATAATATCTGCAAACTGAATGGAGATCTTCTGCAAAGCAGTTGCACAACCTGGTATTGGTATTGGTTTATTATTGTCACTTGTACCGAGGTACAGTGAAAAGCTTGTCTTGCATATCGTTTGTACAGATCAATTCATAACACAGTGCTTTGAGGTAGTACAGGGTAAAAACAATAACAGAATACAGAGTAAAGTGTCACAGCTACAGGGATGTGCATTGCAGGTAGACAATAAGGTGCAAGGTCATAACAAGGTGGATTGTGAGGTCAAGAGTTCACCTCAGCACATTTGGTCTTCCCAATGAAGAGCAGACCACATCATGAGCAGATTGATTTGTGCTTCTCATACATACTAGGTCAGGTTCATCTATTTGTTAATGGCTAACAATTTTAAACAGTTTTACATTTTTCCCTTGAACTTCACTGTTGTACCATATTGCAGAAATAATCATGCTGGTGCTAATTCCTAGTCATTGTCAAGCTATCTGTGAATGTGTTAATTTCTGATAACTGCTTTCCATTTGTAAGAACTTGTGTTGAATTGAACCAATTTCATTCATTGAATCTCGAATATCTAAGCCAAAAATAGAAGCTATTTTGGTAAATAGAAACATGAACTGCTACTTTCTGGATTTAAATCTGTTTAACATCAAACAGAAGCTTACTGTTATAATATTATGACTGTTATAATGAATACTGCCACTGACTACAACATATACAGTGACCCTCATGTAACAAAACCAATGGTCTCTAAATAATAAAGCAATCCAAAGGCACTTTGTGCTTGAGTGACTGGCTCCTTCTCTGTGGTAAATTTTATTTTATGATACAATTAGAAACACCGTGCAGTTTTCATGAGAAGAGTGACATCAGTCTCTGGGCAGGATTGACAGTAAGTCTGAGATGCAGAGTGACAGCAGAGGGAAATCATGGATGACTTTGGGACCACTAGTTGGGATGGTAAGAGTAACGGTGGGATTGGGAAAGTATTGTCAGTGACTATGCGATACACAGGAACAGGATTAGGAGTTATCAGATAGTGGTGGGTGGTCTCAGAATGGAAACGACTACTGTATGTTTATAAGAAGGTAGCAGCTGGGATAAAACTAGATGCCTTAGGGGAAGAAACTGGATCGAGGATCAGTGATGTATGTGAACGAATATTTTGGAAGACACTGGTCTTTTCCAATTAGGATCAACTATATTTCTAGTTCTGTGCATTATCTACATAAATTAACTGAGCAGAGACCTCTCATTGGAACTGGAGATAGTTGGAGAAGAATCAAGTTATAAGGTGCAGGGGAAGTGCAGAGGGGTTTTAAAGGTAGATTGAACATCTGCAAGGGTCCATCATTATACACACCAATAAGCTATCTATTGAATTGTTATTCTGACAAGTGAGAATTCTACAATTGTGCAAAGCTATCATTTTCATTTCTCATCTCTCGCACTCTTCCAGTTTCAGAATGTTGATTTAATCTCCTAAAGCTCCACTTGGTTGTCTAAAAAGAGTTATCAGCTCTGAACATATATATGCATGCATACACACCTATGCCCCCTTTGGCTATTGAAGACTTAGCTTAATTAGATTTTTTAGCAGTCATGATTCTTACAAAGTGCTCATATCATACAGGTCAGCTAAAATGCTGAGGTTGAAAAATATATGATTCATAACATTTTAAGGTACTGCATCCTTCCGTAAGTAGAGCAGAAGAAATCACATGCTAATGAGTTTCTACTAGCAGCTGAATTAGGTAAGTATTGTTCACTTGTTTTAACTACAAACCAAAACACCAACCCAGACACTGCAGGTTCCTAATTTCCTTGCAGCTTCCTGTCAAGAGTGACCAAATGGGGAGTTGCAGGACGATATAAGAAAGACGGTTACAAAGTACCTTTTGCAACTGCAAGACAGCCTAGAACACTCTACAACTAACAAAGCAGCTCCCGTCTTTAGGATTCAATCATACCTTGTTGCCCTAAACTTTTCTGCTCTCAAATAATGAAATTACGTATTTAGAAGCAGAGTTATTGTCTGCAAATTCAACATCAAAGTTCTAAGTAGGGCACAGAGGTTTTCAGTCATAGATTTACAAGGCCATTCAGCCAAACTGGTCCATACCAGTAATTATGGGTCATATAAACTTGTCCTAACTACCAGCACGACAGTCTGGTCTTTTGTTTCTCGTTTTGAAGAAAAGTTTCTGCTATAACATAGGGGAAAGTTACAGTTAATATGCACAGAGCAAGCTCTCACAAAGAACAATAAAATAATGCTTCAACAATGCAAGTTGATAATAAGCTTGGTGACAAGGGATAAATATTGGCTGTAACATGGGAGAAATCACTCCTGCTCCTCTTTGAAATAGTGCCTAGGCATCTTTTATGCCCATCTGAAGGGAGAGTTATCTCATAGGTTTAACATCTGACATTGCAACACTCCCTTCAGTACTGCACTGAAGAACCAGCCTAAATTTAGTGCTGCAGTCTGTTTCAAATGGGGTTTGAGCCAACAACCTACTGACTTTGAGGCAAGAAATCTACTGGAGATCCAAGCCAGCGAACACATTGCATGAAAATTAAGCCACTAGCAGTAATTCCTCATAATGGTATTTCTATGGACTGTGATTTCTGCTCCTCATTGGGATTTAATCACACATCATTAGCCTAATCTTCTCTTTCCTCTTGTCATTTACTTCATGGAATTGTCTCCTTAAAAGAAGGATTAATCTGACCATTTCAGCACAGAGATCTTGAAGAGGCAAATCAGAGGCCAAAAATTCATAGAATTTTAAGGCCATCAGCACAAGTGGTCCATGCCAGTGTTTATAGATCACATGAACCTCTCTCTAACAACTACCTGCACTGCCTTCTGTTCTTTTGTATCTCATTTACTTGTTCAACTTGCCCTTAAGTGCATCAAGACTATTCACCTCAACTACTCCTTCCGTTTGTGAATTTCAGATTTTCAGCATGCTTAAATTCCCTATTCAACTTATTATTGATTATCCTATATATGTATTGGCTACTTTATGTTCACACATATAGAAGCAGCTCTTCTAGGTCTGACCAATGCTACTTCACACCAAAGTGTCATGGAGTGATACAGCAAGGAAACAGGCCCTTCAGTCCACCAAGTACGAGCTGGACACTAAGAACCAATCTACCTTATGCCACTTTTATTTTCCCCACATTCCTCCATCACTCATCTGCACACTATGGACAATTTAGCCAGTTAATCTGTTAACTCTCGTGCCTTTGGGATGTGGGAGGAAACTGGAACACCCAAAGGAAACCCATTTAGTTACAGAGAGAACATGCAAACTCCACCCAGATATCATGGGAGGTCGGGATTGAACTCGGGTTGTTGCAGTCGTGAGACAGCAGCTCCGCTTGCTGCACCTCCGTGACCCCCCCCCCCCCCACTGACCCCTACAAGAACTATGATCATTGACCCTAACCTTAAAGCCAGACAAAAAGTGGCAGAAAGCATTACGAATACAAAAAGTGGTGGCTTCCAGTGAAACAAAGAAAATGTGGAGATGAAATACAAACACAAGAGACAACTACTCTGCTGTCTGCAAACTCAAAACCTAACTTTTCTCAAGGGCAATTATTGCTGGTGTTGCCAGCAATGTCTACATCCCATAAAAATAAATTAGAAAAAAATAATTAGATCTAATGGACTCCATCAAATTGATCATTAGATTATCTGTTTATCCTTAATCTCACCCTGCAGTATATTCATTATCACTTAAGGTCTACAAGAAAACAACAAGCATGTTTGTGCCTGTTCACAGAGTGACAATAATCTCTGCAATTGTCTGTGGGTGTGAAAGGTGTATGCCACAACAAACTTTAGTCAGTACACTTAGGTCAACATTTACACCATGAATAGATGAGATTTCCCAGATTATCTATGGAAGGAACAGGAAGATAATTCTTCATAGTTAATTTAGCCTTATAATAACAAAATTCTAAAAGCAGTTTTAATTTAATTCATCATCATTGCATTACCATACAAATCATATCCAGCTTCCTATTCCAACTCAAAGGCTTTTTACAAAGATGAATGTGACACCACAAATAATTTTGACAAGGGAAGAAAATGGAATAGGCAGTCAGAAGGGCAGTCTGAGCAAAGCCATGACAGATGAAGGCCAGGGAAATGATAAGTGAGATTTAAAATATTTCCTCTTCCTCATACATCAAAATAGTTTTGAAGTTGTTGGATAAATCTATTGAATGTTTGTAATAGTTCTAGGGGTTAAGTTCAACAACATGACACTCATTTCTCAGGCACTATGTGCCTTCTAGGTCCTCAGAATGGTAGTCAGGAAGCATGCACGTTCCTCTAATTGGACATGAACTGCCTGCCATTTGGGAAGAGTAATCAATAAGTACCTTGTTTCCCCCCCTTGCAATGTGTCAGAGTGTGCTGCAGCTTCACTTTATCTGCTACTATCGGCAACATCTATTATTAAAGATCCCTGCCATCCGGGCCATGCCATCTCCTCGCAGCTACCATCAGGCAGGAGGTACAGAAGCCTGAAGTCCCACATCACCAGATTCAAGAACAGCTACTTCCCCTCAACCATTGTTCTCGAATCAACTGTCACAACCCGAACCACAATAGTACAGCAACACGATGACCACTTTGATCATTTTGCACTAAAATAGACCTTTTTTTTGTTCTGATTGTGTCCTTTCTTGTAAAAATTGTGTATAATTCATGCTTAATTTGTTTTTCTTGTAAATGCTGCTTATATGATGCTATGTGTCTGTGCCACTGCTGCAAGTAAGTTTTTCATTTTACCTGTGCATACATGCACTTGTGCATATGACAATAAACTCGCCTTTGAATTTTTTGACTTTACTGAAATGATTGCAAGTGAATTTGTATGCCCATTGTAGCCCAGTCCTGGCCAGCCTCTCATTTTCCACCCTCCATAAGGTGAGCCATCCAAAATTCAGCTGCCCATGGCCCAACTCAGAACTTCTCCCATTTCTCCATCACTCCTGTGTTCAGTGGCAATCATGGACTTCCAGTCAAACCAAGCCTCAGTTTGAAAAGTTAGATCTCCTGTTTTAAGAGCTCTCCATCGTACCCTTATCTGCATTTTTCAAATCTCCTCTTACAATTCTCCAAGATAACTACCCTTCTTTAATCCTGGTTGTATTTAATTTATTTCTAAAATATACTTTATTCATTATATATGCAGTAAATATAATTACCGCTCAATTTTCTCCACCTTCATTGTTACATCATTTCAATTAATTTTCTTAGAATGCTTCAACACCACTCATGTCTCCTCCTTAAACAATGAAGCATTTGAAAGATCCAGTCCCTTGGTCTAAGTGGAAAGACCTTAGACTATGGTCCTTCCCCTCAAAGGCTTTGTGATGGCTGCACTAAGCTTCAGTGCATCCCTCAGCACACAGCGGCAACTAGAAATGTACCAGTTGGCAGCATTCGCTTGCAATGTCTCCTTTCACTAGAAGCCCAACAAATATCGGGTAGACCAAAGTGTGTCCTTCACCAAGTTGTAATTCCTTTGCCATAGGTGACCCTTCCTTTTAAGCTGCCTCAGGTCTAAGATTCCCATCTCCTTTAAGACACTTCATGAAATCTGTCTCTTTGACCAAGCTAAGGTTTCCTCATATCTCTTAAGCATGCTTGAGTGTCAAAATTTGTTTGATAATGCATCTGTGAAGTGCTCTGGCAGAATTAAAAGTGTGAAAGAAACAGAAGCTGCTGCTATAATGTACCTGTGCCTGAAATAGACACTATTCTATTTGTGTATGGGAATAAGCGGTTGAATATCTGCATCGAGTTTCTGCTGAATCTTTAGTTTGACCCAAGGCAGCCAACACTGGCTTGAACCTAGATCATTTACATGAGGCTACCTCTGCACACAGCGCCCTCTTCAGAATGTTGTGGTGCAAGATTCATATCCAGTGCTTCCTTGACAGCATCTGTGCTTCATGGAAATTCACTGCACTTGGCTGGGGCAATCAAGAATGTATGATCCTGTACTTAACCACCCAATAATTTACATGTCGCTCTTCATAAAGTAGAAGCTTGTTTCAAACTTCTGCCATAATCAATAGTATAACTACACAATTGCTTTAAAGTAGCAATGAAGATAATAATGTGGGCATGCAGATAATTCTTCCAAGCTGGAAAAGGCTCATGCAACTGATATTGAGGTAACCTCTCACAACTGAAGCCATATTTATAATAGAGAATATATAATAATTCCAACCTGTTAAGGATTGAGGCTCATAATAGTGAGATATTCAGACTAGAATGAGGAGCAGATTACAAATAGTGAGGTATTCACTCGATACTGAGACGGTATTGCTGAAAGTGAGAGATTGAGGTTGGACTGGATTTTCTGAAGGGCATTAGTCAACCAGATGAACAACACAGCAGCTATTTAATTTATTGGCTGGACTTAAATTCCCCAGCTGCTGTATTGGGATTTAAACTCATGTCTCTATATTGCTGAAGCAATTCTCTGGAATACACACCCAGTAACATAAACACTATGCAGCCATAGCCCATATTAAGAGCAAAGGGACGTGACAGGACTGAGGGTTTCCTAATGATTAAATTCATTTATCACTATCATAACCAAAAAAGATACTTGATGTGAGGTGTCTGGTAAAGCACACAGAAAATTTCATTTTACTGTAGCAACGCAGCTATCCAAAATCTCTGAACAAGTAACAAAATCAGCAGAGCTTTCATATGGAGCATATCAATCTGCCAGAAATACTGCCAGCATCAGCAACATTAGCAGGCAAAATCTCAACACTAAGTAGGCTGCAGGGTGAGTGGCTGAAACAAAAGCAGATATAAAATTAGTCTGATATCAGGTGTCCTTGGGTGCAGGTTTTTGATCTCTCAAATTAGTCCTCATTGTGCCTGCTTTTCTACTCATTAATGAATTAATTCCTACCCTAAGACATTGAATTGAGTTTTCATTTGCCTGGTCAGCTGGATGTAAGAATTCCTGGAACATTGTCGAAGAGAAGCAGGGAGACCTCCTGGTGAACTGAACAATATTCATCCATTAACCAAGATTAACTGCATTGCTGCATGTGAGACCTTACTGCGCATACATTTGCTACCTTTGGATTTTCTACATAACAAGTGACCACATTTACAATGTAATTAATTGGCCGTGAAGTGCTTCAGGTTATTCCATCAGACTGAAAGACATTATATAATTTCAATTCTTTCTTCTTTATAAAATGTAAAACGTGGGAAAAAGACTTGCTTTGTGATCTAAGGGTTGCAGAACTGTAAATTGTTCTTTATTTAATCTGGTTCAGATATTTCTACAATTAGCACAGTGGCAATGTAACAATTAAGATACAAGTAAAATTATGTACTCTGTACAGGAAGCTATTTGCATGAGACATTTCATCCTGTTTTGTGAATGGGTAATATATTTAAGAGCTAACTTTTCACAGAGCCACAGTCCACTCTAAGTCATCATTCACTGGTTTATGAGAGAATGGCACTTGCATTCAACATTCCCGAGACAAAGGTCCTCTATCAATTTGTCCCCACTGTATCTGCAACAATAAAGATCCCCAGAAGTGCATATTCAGGAACTACCTCTCAACGAAAACAGACTTCAACAATGAAACTCGTTATCACTCTCAGTGTTCCAGCATAGCCTTTGGCCTACAGAGGAGAAAGATGCTTGAAAATGAGGATCTCAAATTTGGCACAAAATTCACTTTGAATTTCCACCAGTTTTTTAAAATACTTTTTTCTTTATTCGTAATAATACACAGAAAAATAATTGGTACAAGTTTTTCTCTAAATTTGCTTACAATGTGTCAACACCACTTGGAATTGGAATTGGCTTATTATTGTCACTTGTACCGAAATACAGTGAAAGACTTGTCTTGCATACCGTTCATACAGATCAATTCATTACACAGTGCACTAAGGTAGTACAAGGTAAAACAATAACAGAAGGCAGAATAAAGTGTAACAGCTACAGAGAAGGTAGACAATAATGTACAATGTCATAATGAGGTAGATTGTGAGGTCAAGAGTCCATATTATTGTACTAGGGAACCGTTCAATAATCTTATAACAGCAGGATAGAAGCTGTCTTTGAGCCTAGTGGTACATGCTTTCAGGCTTTTGTATCTTCTGCCCAATAGGAGAAGGGAGAAGAGGGAGAATGTCTGGGGTGGGTGGGGTCTTTGATTATGTTGGCTGCTTTACCAAGGCAGCGAAAAGTGTAGACAGAATCCATGGAGGGGAGGCTGGTTTCTGTGATGTGCTGATCTGTGTCCACAAGTCTGCAGTTTCTTGCCATCCCAGGCAGAGCAGTTGCCATACCAAGCCATGATGGATCCAAATAGGATGCTTTCTGAGGTACATCAATAAAAATTGGTGAGCACTTATGTAACCTCCTTAACAATACACTCATGAAGCATTTTAGATGCTGTTACACAAAAGCTTTTCACTGTATCTCAGCACATGTGACAAGAATAAAACAATACCAATACCCAATGCACAGGACTCAGTCCCTCAGTGTCCGGTGGTGGCAGGGCCCTAGACTGTGATCCTTCGCCACAAATTCTTTGCAGTGGCTGCACTGAACTTCACCTTTCTCATGTACCTCTGCACCTTGGAATATGCCAGTCAGCAGCATTAACTTATAGACATCTCCTAACAGGAAGATCAATACATTTTAAGAAGACTAAAATGTGTCATTCAGTAGGTTGATGATCTTCCAGCAGCAGTTGATGTTTGACTCATTATGCGTCACTGGGAACAGTCGATATATCACAGCGTCCTCTGTTATGCAGCTGCTTGGGGTGAACCTCAACGACAACCATTGAATCCTTTACCAGACCTGCTTGGCAAACACACAATCCATGAATACGTAGACGATTGCCTCACTTGCATCCACAGGAGTAAATATTATTTCCTTCCTCTGTTCTTCATAAATTAAAGCTGCTGATTTGATGTCCTTAATACACTTACACTTCTGAGAAGCAGACCAGTTCTGCACCTTGAAATTTTTTTGGATAATTTTAAGACTTTCTGCTATTTTCCTAGCTGAGGTGGTTCCCCTGGTGTTAACTTTCAGAAGTATTCACATCAGGAAGAGCAGAGCAGTAAACCTCCCCTAACTGCCATGCACACTATCTGACAGCACATTGCCAGAAGCCATTCACTGAACAAGCATGAACAAGTGGACAAAATGCAAAAATCCTTCCCTCTGGATCAGGGATTCAAACAGAACTTGAAATAGCCACTGAGCACTCTTGACAGCAAATTAAGGGCTAGTTTCAAGCAGTGTGCTGCATATCATAGAGTCATAGAGTAATACAGCATGGAAACAGGCCTTCAGCTCAACCTGTCCATGCCGACCAAGATGCCCACCTAAGTTAGCCCCATTTGTTCGTGTTTGGCCCATGTCCTTCTAAACCTGTCTTATCCATATATTTATGCAAATGTCTTTTGAATGTTGTTATTATACCTGCCTCAACCACTTCCTCTGGCAGTTCATTCCATATATGCACCACCCTCTGTGTGAAGAAGTTGCCCCTCAGGTCCCTTTCAAATATTAAACCTGTGTCCTCTATTTTTTGGTTTCCTCTCCCTGGGAAAAAAGACTGTGTGCATTCACCCTATCTATGTCCCTCATTTTTTTATACACCTCTATAAGGTCACCCCTCAGTCTCCTACATCCAAAGGAATAAAGTCCTAGCCTGCCCAACCTCGCACTATAACTCAAGCCCTCAAGTTCTAGCAACCTCAGGTTCAATTCCAGCCGCAGTCTATAAGGAGTTTGTACATTCTCCCTGTGTCTGTGTGGGTTTCCTCCAGGTGCTCCGGTTTCCTCCCACATTCTAAAGACATATGGGTTAGGAAGTTGTGGGCATGCTATGTTGGCATGCATTTCCTCTATGGTCCAATTCTCTTTTCTGGTTGCACTCTACTTGTGTTTCCAAATTACTGCTATCATCGTAGTAAATTTGGTTCCACCTACTCCTGAGAAAGTCTTATAATGTCAGTCTTGGAAACTGCATACACTATTGTCATTGTCTTCTTGTTTTGTTCCCAATGGTGTAATTAATTTTGATCACAACATTGTGATGAAGGAAGGAGATGGTGCAGATGGTAGGTTTGAAGGAACAGAATGGGCAGGTGTGAAGAACGATGGGCAAAGTGGATCCAAGCACTGAATAAATGAGGAACAGATCAAGATGAACTGTGAAGAGAGCTGGTGGTGCTGGATCAGCTGACATCAGCTGACCTGGCATCTTTGAAGGAGAGTCTGACACAAGTAATGCCTGCTGTGATTTGAGTCGTTTAACAACAGACACTGAAGCTGTCTGGTGCTTTAGGTTGTACATGATGTGACTAGAGAATCAATCATAACCACCCTTCAAAGAACAGCAGCGAACTAAACACAAATCTTCTGAAGAGGCTCTGTCCGAGAATAGCCTACCTTTTGATACAATAAAAAATAAATATGACATTAATCTACCTGGAGTTATTGACATGCTTCATGCATTTAATCCTGTCGTTGCCAGTATGTTCCCATCTGTGTGAATCACTATAAGTGTTGCATTGCCTGTAGGAAGTTTTACTTCAGTCTGAAGTGTGATTATCCAGACTGAGAAGAACTAAAACAAACAGCAGCCAAACTTTAGTTCCTCAAAATGTGAAACAATCTGTAGAGATCCTGTAATACCCTGTCTGAGAACATCAAACTGCCAAAGTGAAAAAGTCAAACTACTATGTAGAAGTTTGAAACTGAGAAAAAATTCCCATGGAGGCTTATTGAAATGTTACTACTAAAATCAATGAAATTTTGATTACCCTCAACCACAGTCAGTCTTCTTTAAGTATCTGTTGAAATATATTACAACATTAATGAATTGAAGGGAAAAAGCAGATTATTGATTTCTTTTTTCTTTCTCTCTGCTTTTGGAGCATTAGAAGTTTCTTCCTTATTTGAGAGAGGGGAAGGAGAGAATCATCAAGCAGGCCCCAAGAAATTTAGTTGGGTTGAGAAAGTTTTTTTTACTCTGCCTGATGAAGTTGTGAAGTAAACTCAACTGCTGACAGCAACTAGTACATCAGAAACTTTGCTCTAATGCTCCTGCCTCAGCAAGAAGGAAGCAGTACACACAGTCAAGATGTCAATAACTGCAACAAATATCGGATATTACTGCTGCCACACTGGAGAATAAATATGTGATGAACAAACAGTAAGGCCCTTAAACAGGAAAGCAAGCCCTGACAGAATGAAGCAGACCTTCTTATCTGATACTTCAAAGAAGAAATACCTGTATCTTTGCTTAGGACTCAGTTACAACAGACATTAGTGGGTTTGGTTCAGATGCAGCGATGGATCAGATATGTGATTGTTGTCAAGGTAAAGTCATCTGCATTTTTGTTTGGGTGTCCCTGAGAGCTCTGATCCTGTACCTGGGTGTTTGCTGCTGATATCGTTATCTATAGGTTTTTCGCTACAATTAGACAAATATAGAGCTTTAAACAGAATGTCCATTATTGAAGAAATTAATCTTCAAAAATGTTTGTCGACTCTTGGACTGTACTCACTGGAGTACAGAAGAATGAGAGGGGACCTCATAGAAACATTTTGAATGTTGAAAGGACTGGACAGAGTAGATGTGGCTAAGCTGTTTTCCTTGGTGGGTGAGTCCAGGACTAGAGGGCACAGTCTTAGAACAGAAATGAGGAGAAATTTCTTTAGCCAGAGGGTTGTGGATTTATGGAATTCTTTGCCACATACAGTTGTGGAGGCCCGATCATTGGGGGTGCTTAAGGAGGAGATTGATAGCTATCTAATTAGTCAAGGTATCAAGGGATATGGGAAAAGGCTGTAAATTGGGGCTAGATAGGAATAGTTTAGTTTAGCTCATGGAGCAGACTCGATGGGCCGAATGGCCTACTTCTGCTCCTTTGTCTTGTCATATTGTGATCTTGTATCAGAGCCATATTACAAGATCCAAACCAGTTCTTAGAGGTACCTCCATCCACTGCATTGCTTTCCCCTTAAATTTAAAATAAAGAAAATATACCCATACAATCAGTTAAACTACTTACACCTCTGAACTTATAAGATTGGTGAAGTAGTTACATTAAACAAAACTGTAGATTCAGCCAGTCATGCCTTCACTCAGTTACTTAGTCTCCTTGTTTACTAAGCTCTTCTGTGCAAGTTGTAACCAGTACCCCTTGGTCCTGACATTTTGGAGTTCACTTAAGGCACGTATCGAGCTACCAACAAGGCATACCATTACTGAAGGCAGTCAATGTTCAGCTAACAGCCGTGACTGCTACAGCAATGTATCAAAAGTAAGACTACAAAGAGCAGGCAGTTCTTAAATTAAAGGTATTACACGGTTTCCCCTTAAAAAGTAACAAATTGATACAAACCATCAACTATCTACATATACTAAATGAGATCAGCAATTTATTACCTGCATGGTGTATATAGTTCTTAGATTAAATTAAATACGAATTTACTCATTGCTTTAGTTCTCTTAACTACAAATTCTACCTTACAGGCTAAACTATAAATCTCTGCAGTATCCATTCCAGGAACCAATAGTTTCTGTAAATCACTTCCACAAATAAACTAACTACATAACTGATCTCACATCCTGTACTGCAATTGCTACTTAACTATACTTAACCATAAATATATTATATAATATAGTTTCTGAACATTGACTGCACCACTAAACTTGACACAGTTTAATAAAACTTAACAGTCATTATGGAAGTTACATTATTTTCAGCATTTTAATAAGAACCCAGCCATCGCATTTTTTCACTTCAATTCCTTCTTAAGGCTCCTTATTTTACTTGCCTCTGCTCTCGTTCTGTCTCGTTTCTTGATTTTCTACAGACACACTGAACCTTTTCTCTTTCCTGCTGTCTGTTGATGTTAGAAAGTCATCACCTCTGACTTTTCCACTCTGGATTATTTCCAATGCTCACAATTTGGCCATAAATGTGTTCAGTCTCTCTCGGTTCATTCTGACCTTATTAAGCTGACATCAGTTAGTCCAGGCCTTGTGTAACATCACTCATGAGATGTTGAATCATCTCCACTGTGAAGTATATTTCTCCCCCAAGACATCCAGCTGAGTCTGAGCTTGATTCAGTCTGTTCATAACTCTGTAAGCAAAAGAAACACTGTAAACATCAAACTCTTCCCCGAGAGTTATGTAATCTCATCCACTGGTACAGCAATATCTGATTCTCATGAAATAACCTCTCTGCAGCAGCTTCCCATCTTTCATCATATCTGTGGATCCTTCCAATACCATAGCCATGGTCCTAACACTCTAATGAGCTGGTTACTACATTCTGCCCAAACAGATGACAGACTCCTCCTCCGAACTGCTTGCTTTATAGTATTGTGAGTATTCCAATGCTCTGAAAATGTTTTGCTACTGACAAAATGATATTCTGAACTTAGTCTGCTCAAATGAGCTGTTCTCCACTTTGGAACATCTCACCATCATCTACTATTCTAGCTTGTTTGATGCACTGCTCTGCAAATTTGTTTTTCCACATCATGATAATGTCAGCTGGTGCTTCCTTTATGAACACCTCTGCCCATCCGTCCTGCTTCAACTATAATGCAGTATTTCATGTAGTTGCGGCCCTAAAGTCAAGGAAGCATGTCCATGGCTCTTGATGACAACAATTTTAACAGCCCACACTGCAGAGGCTTTTGGAGTCATTGAGTTATACAGCACAGAAACAGACCTTTAGACCCAACTCGTCCAACCCGACCAAGGTGTCTTCCTGCGCTAGTCCCATGTGTCTACATTTGACCCATATCCCCCTAAACCTTTCCTATCCATGTAACTGTCCAAATGCCTTTTAAAAGTTGTAATTTTACCTCCCTCTACCAATTCCTCTGGCAGCTCGTTTCACTTACACACCCACCTTCTGTGTGAAAAACCTGCCTCTCAGGTCCCGTTTAAGCCTTTCCTCTCTCACCTTAAACCTACCACTGATGTTAGGCTTGTCCTTGCAACCCTTCTTAAATAAAAGCACATTAGCCACCGTCCAGTCTTCCGGCACCTCGCCTGTGGCTAAGGAAGATACAAAAACCACTGCCAGGGCCTCCACGATTTCTTACCTTGCTTCCCACAACATAACAGGACACACTTGCTCAGGCTCTGAGGATTTATCCACTGTTATACACCTCAACACCACCAGCATTCCCTCTTCTGTAATGACAGTTTTCAAAAGTGTTCTCAGTACTCTATTTTCTGAAAGGAGTCTTCTTCATTAATATTACTGACTCTCACGATACCCACTTCTGGGTGTTTCACCATTCTATTCACGACAGGATAATTTCACTGTAATTTATCTTTTAACAATCTCCTTCGGATGCAGCCATTATCTATATACACCCAGCTTCTGGCTTATCTCATCCTATATCTTGATCATCACACCTGCTTTTGCTGAGGAAGTCACTTATCTTCTTCATGCTTTAATCCCAAATTCTACTTATTTTAGAGACATTTATTTATTTATTAGTCACATGTACATCGAAACACACAGTGAAATGTGTCTCTTTGCGTTACAGAGAATGTGCTGGGGGCAGCCCGCAAGTGTTGCCGCTCTTCCGGCGCCAACATAGCATGCCCACAGCTCCTAACCTGTACATCTTTGGAATGTGAGAGGAGACCGGAACACCCGGAGGAAACCCACGCAGATGCAGGGAGAACGTACAAGCTCCTTACAGACAGCAGCGGAATCGAACCTGGGTCGCTAACGTTGTAATAGCTTTACACTAACCGCTACACTACCGTGACGCCATGGTACTTATGCTCATCTTCTCAATTAATGAATGGTCTGTTGTGGAAGTGCACAGTGGAAATGTGGAGGTTGTTTAAGGAATACTTGCATAGGGCTCAAGATAAGTTTGTCCCACTGAGGCAGGGTAAGGATGGTAGAGGAACCGTGGTTGACACGAGATGTAGAATATCTTGTCAAGAGGAAGAAAGAAGCTTAGCTGAGGTTTAGAAAGCATGGATAAGAGAGGGCTCTGGAGAGTTACAAGGTAGCCAGGAGGGAGCTTAAGAATGGACTAAGGATAGCTAGAAGGGGGCATGAGAAGGCCTTGGTGAGGAGAATCAAAGAAAACCCCAAGGCATTCTACATGTATGTGTAGAATAAGAGGATGACTAGAGTGAGGGTAGGACCGATCAGGGATAAAAGAGGAAACATGTGCCTGGAGTCGGAAGAGGTAGAGAAGGTCCTTAATGAATACTTTGCTTCAGTGTTCACCAGAGAAAGAGACCTTGACGTTTGTGAGGATGGTGTACAACAGGCTGATATGCTAGGACATGTCAACGTGAGAAAAGAGGATGTTCTGGAACTATTGAAAAACATTAGGATAGAAAAGTCGCCGGGGCCGGATGGGATATATCCAAGGTTATTATGGGAAGCTAGAGAAGAGATTGCTGTGCCTTTGGTGACAATCTTTGCATCCTCACTGGCCACAGGAGTAGTGCCAGATGATTGGAAGGTGGCAAATGTTGTTCCTTTGTTTAAGAAAGGGAGTAGGTATAACCCTGGGAATTACAGACCAGTGAGTCTTACTTCAGTGGTGGGCAAATTACTGGAGAAGGTTCTTAGAGACAAGATTTATGGGCTTTCAGAGAAGCATAGGCTGATTAGGGACAGTCAGCATGGCTCTGTGAGGGGTAAATCGTGCCTCATGAGCCTGATTGAATTCTTTGAGGATGTGACAAAGCATGTTGATGAATGTAGAGCAGTGGATATGGTGTACATGGATTTTAGTAAGGTGTTTGATAAGGTTCCTCATGGAAGGCTCATTCAGAAAGTCAGGAAGCATGGAATCCAGGGAAACTTGGCTGTGTGGATTCAGAATTGGCTCACCCATAGAAGACAGAGGGTGGTGGTCGATGGAGCATATTCTGCCTGGAGGTCGGTGACCAGTGGTGTTCCACAAGGATCTGTTCTGGGGTCCCTGCTCTATGATTTTTATAAATGACTTGGATGTGGATGTGGAAGGGTGGATTATTAGTTTGCCGATGATACAAAGGTTGGTGGTGTTGTGGATAGTGTAGAAAGTTACTGTAGATTACAACAGGATATTGATAGAATGCAGACCTGGGCTGAGAAGTGGCAGATGGAGGTCAACCTGGATAAGTGTGAAGTGATACACTTGGGGAGATCGAAGTTGAAGTCAGAATACAAGGTTAATGGCAGGACTCTTAGCAGTGTGGAGGAACAAAGGGATCTTAGGGTCCACGTCCATAGATCCCTCAACGTTGCCACGCAGGTCGATCGGGTTGTTAAGAAGGCATATGGAGTGTTGGCCTTCATTAGTCGGGGTATTGAGCTCAAGAGCCGTGAGGTAATGTTGCAGCTCTGTAGAACTCTGGTCAGACCACACTTGGAGTACTGTGTTCAGTTCTGGTCGCCTCATTATAGGAAGGGTGTGGAGGCTTTAGAGAGGGTGTAGAGGAGATTTACCAGGATGTTGCCTGGATTGGTGACCATATCTTATGAGGATAGATTGAGCAAGCTAGGGCTTTTCTCTTTGGAGAGAGGTGACTTGATAGAGGTGTACAAGATGATAAGAGACATAGATCGAGTGGACAGTCAGAGACTTTTTCCCAGTGCGACAATGGCTAACACGAGGGGACATAATTTTAAGGTGATAGGAGGAAGGTATAAGGGGGATGTCAGTGGTAAGTTTTTTTACACAGATTGGTGGGTGCGTGGAATGCACTGCCTGCAGAGGTTGTGGGGGCAGATACATTAGGGACATTTAAGAGACTCTTAGATAGACATATGAATGGTAGAAAAATAGGGGGCTATGTGGGAGGGAAGGGTTAAATAGATCTTAGAGCAGGATAAAATGTTGGCACAACATTGTGGGCTGTAGGGCCTGTACTGTGCTGTAGTGTTCTATGTTCTATGTTCTAGACTGCCGTGACTCTGGTATGGCAGTGTCTGTTAGATCAGCACTTATTGGCTCACCTCATGTAGAACTAACCAATTGTCTGCTTGGAGGGGGCTGGTGTATCTTGAAGTATGAATGGCTTCTGGATCTCTTCAATGCCCAACATTTCAATTCAAGCACACATTTCCTCAATTTGAGTCACTCAGTCTAATCAACATTCATAATCACTGCTGGATACCCTCAACCAATAACTATTAGTCTTTACTGGCTGCGAAAGTTTATCTCCTCCATAAATTGGTGTCCCTCTGAATGGATGCCCAAAACAACTTGCAAACTCAACAGAAAAGGCTTGAGGTATTTTTGATGCCCATCATGGCTTGTATCAGACTGGTGATGAGCAGCATTGAAACACATACAGTACCTATCAATGCATTCTGAATAAATAAAGTGATTTTACCTGAATTGTCATTGTTCATTACTTATTGTCACAATAAAATCCATTTAATATACGTGTTTCACCTCTGCATCATCCTGTTCCAACATGTGCCTCGTAACCCAGTACATCGTTTTATACTTTTGTTGTTTGCATCCAGCAATTACTACCCTTTGCTCGCAGTTGCTTTCTTTGGCGACTTGCGCTCAATGCATTATGCCCTATTCTGCGACAATCATAGCACCAGGCCATTTTGATTGGACATTCTGAGAACAGATCAATACCGTAATATCATTGGCAAATACTCCTGCATTGACCTTCTGGTTTCTTTCTGAACCCACCTATAGATTCCATACAACTCAGCTTTAAAGGAGACCATGCTATCTTTACCTTTTCTGTGGGCTTACTTTCTGTTTGTACATCAGAATCATACCCTGAGCAAAACTGGTTCATGATTTTCAATCCATCAACATTTGGTGACCTGGCACTCACCCAAACAGCAACATCCTAAACTTCAGTGTCCGTAAGCTCTTTTGTTTAGTTGTTTATTGACACAAATAATAATAGTAGAGTTATTATCAAATACCTTTTATTAAAAGTAGTCAGCAATCAACTAAGATCAGTGACTGTTACAATACTGTATCAAAAGTCATACCACATAGTACAGAGAAACAGGGGACTGCAGATACTGGAATCCAAATGAAAAACACGATGATGCTGGAGGAACTCAGCAGGCCAGGCAGCATCCGTGGAGAAGAACTAGAGAAACAAGGGACTGCAGATGCTGGAATCCAGATGAAAAACACGATGATGCTGGAGGAACTCAGCAGGCCAGGCAGATGCTGCCTGGCCTGCTGAGTTCCTCCAGCATCATCGTGTTTTCCACATAGTACAGTTGTCTGTAAAAGGTACACTCACATTCATATATACTGCACTTAATATTAATTAGTATCTTCTTCAGACATTAGTAGTTCCAATGAATCACCTTCTCACATTGGTCCTATACATATTTTACCTGGCTAACTCCTCTACAATTGATATATTACTTAAATTATCCTCATAACTTTGAATATGTTTGCATTAAGTGATCTGTATTATCATCTTGGCATCATCTGTACAACAAATACAATTATATAATGTAACTTAGTACAATACTGAGTACCAAGAAATCTACTTTGCCTGTTCTGGGAACTCTACACCATTTTGCCTTTGCTTACACATTGCCTTGCATCCTTGCCTCCCCTTTATTCTGCCAGTTCCCAAACTGTTCTTCTCTCCTATGCTTCTTTCCTTTTGAACCTTAGTAGTGGATCAATCCAATGCTTTCCCCCTTTTTGAAAGACATACCCTGGGTTTTATCTCCATCAACAATCATGTACACCAAGAGGACCCATGATCCACTCATTAACGAGTGGTTCGTCTTCAGTGGTCCAAATTATGAATGAAACTGCAATGACTTAACATCCGCCTGTTGCGTCTTTCATGGACTAAGCGTTCACAATCCATAAGTTCCATAAGCAGCACTGATTTGACACCTGAGATGGATACCCTAAACGATGAAATTCTGATCTATGTTCTCTTTAAATCTCCTGTGTTTACTTAGTAACCATCTCTTGTTCATTCCAGTATATGTCATCAATCTCCTTCGCACTCTGGCTTCATAGTGTCAACTTCTCTCTGTCCTGAGTATACAGTATTGTTCCCATTCTTGATGTATTGGTTAGCTTTATCCTGCCTGCAGCTTGTGGTCATCTGTAGTGTCTGTTTCTTTTCCCAAATGGTGTTGTGCAACGTCGTTCTTGAAGATTTGAAGTCACTCAGCATCATTTTTCTATGGACGATTCTTAACAATGTGTTGCAATCACTCCCTGTACACCTCCTTTAGTTTCTCTCCAGCTTGTAGAGCAACTTGGACCATCTTTTCCACTAGTTTCTTCTCCAATACTGCCTCTCCCAACAGCTGGGCACTCAGGAGACACAAGGGACTGCAGATGTTGGAATCTGGATCAACAAACAATGTGCTGGAGGAGCTCAGCAGGTCATGCAGCATCTGTAGGAGGAAAGAAATTGTCGACATCAACACGAAACGTTCCTCCAGTACATTGTTTATTATCTGGGCACTCAATTTTAAAATCCCACTTCAAAGCATTAGTTTGTTATTGTACCAACTAGATTGTACAAACCTCCTGTCTGAAGCCTGTTTTCCTACTTCTTCCACAAATGACTGCTTTAGCATTTCCCAATTATCAGCTACCCATCTTGCAAAACTTGCAACTCCACCTGAAGACTCAATTTAGTTTGCTCAGTCCCATTTCAAAATCCTTGTGTGTAATCCTGGTCATCACACTATAGCATGGATGTGCTAGCACAGAAGAGGTGCAGAGGGAATCCATTGGGATGTTGCATGGATTGGGACATTACAGTTATAAGGGAAAACTGGATAGGCTGGGTTTGTTTTTGCCTGGAGCTAAGTAGTGATCTGATGGAGGTATATAAATTATGAGGGGATAGACAGAATATATAGTAGGAATCTTTTTCCCAAGTGCAGGTGTCAAAGAAGGCCTAGGTTTAAGGTGAGATGTAGGAAGTCCAGAGGGGATCTGATGGGGAGTTTTTTTCATGCAGAGGGTGGTTGGGGTCTGGAATGCGCTGCCTGAAGAGGTCGTGAAGGCAGATATTCTCATAACATTTAAGAAGCCCCTATACAAGTACCTGAATGGCCAAAGACATGGACCTAATGCAGGTAAATGGGATTAGTGTACATGGGTGCAATGGGCGGCATGGACCTGGTGGGTGAAAGGCCAGTTTCTGTGCTGTATGACTCTATAATGAAAGAATTTCTTCTTCTAAACCCGTTAATTCATTGGCCACACAAGTACCTGAATGGCCAAAGACATGGACCTAATGCAGGTAAATGGGATTAGTGTACATGGGTGCAATGGGCGGCATGGACCTGGTGGGTGAAAGGCCAGTTTCTGTGCTGTATGACTCTATAATGAAAGACTTTCTTCTTCTAAACCCGTTAATTCATTGGCCAGACTCCCTGTAGTTTCTTAAATACACCTTTCACTCACTGAGAAGCTTTGCAAATTCTTAGGCTTTTTTTCTTCCTCCGATAGAGATTGGTTTAATTCACTCATGTCAGTTCTTTTGCCAGAAATCAAAACTGACAATTCATCCAGTCAATCCTGTTTCTGAAGGTACTCATTTCCATCCATTTAAGTGCATAATGGCTCTTCCAATATCTGCTGCTGTCAAGGTCTTTCAGAGCATCACCTCTGGAGTGACTGTTCTTTATTTTATCTCAGCACTGCTTTTGTACAGCTGTATTGTAGTCATTGCACTGGCTTCTAGAGCTGGCCCATTCAATCTGCTCTGTACATCCCTTGAACTACTAGTTGGTGACTACTTGGAATTTTCAAGACATTCCTGTCCAATGGGCTGATCGGGTGGGGACAGTGTACCATGGAGTGTGTATGGCTTCTGGATCTCCTCCTTTCCCACGTCATACAGCCCTTTGACCCAACACATCCATTCAGACCAAGGTGCTTTCCTGAGCTAATCTCATTCACCTGCACTTGGCCCATATCTCTCCAAACCTTTCCTATCCATGTACCTGTACAAATGTCTTTTAAACATTATAACTGTACCCGACTCTACCACTTTCTCAGATAGCTCGTTCCACATACCCACCACCACCTGTGTGAAAAAGTTGCCCTTCAAGTCCCCTTTAAATCTTTCCCCTCTCATCTTAACTCTACGCCCTCTAGTTTTATTCTCCCCTACCCTGGGAAAAAGACTGTGACAATCAATCTTATCTACTTCCCTCATGATTTCATATACCTCGATAAGATCACCTCTCAACTTCCTACACTCCAGGGAAAAGTCCCAGCCTATCAAACCTCAAGCCCTCCAGTCCCGGTAACATCCTCATGAATCTTTTCTGTATCCTTTTCAGCTTAACGACATCCTTCCTCCAGCTGGGTGACCAAAACTACACACAATGCTCCAAATGTAGTCTCCTCAACGAGTTGTACAGTCGTAACATGATGCTGGAACTCCTGTGCTCAGTGTCCTGACTGATGAAGGCAAGGGTGTCAGACACCTTCTTCACCACCCTATCTGGCAGTGTTGCCACTTTCAGGGAACTACATATCAGTACCCCAGGTCTCTCTGTTCTACGACAGTCTCCAGGGCCCAACCATCTACTCTGTAAGTTATGCCCTAGTTTAGCTGACCAAAATGCAACACCCCACACTTGTCTGAGTTAAATTCCATCTGCCATTCCTTGGCCCACTTCCCCAGTTCATCTAGATCCTGTTAGATAACCTTCTTCACTGTCCACTACAGCACCAATTTTTGTGTCATCTGCAAACTTACTGCAAACTGCAAACAAACTTCCTACTTTACAACATTGTCATCCAAATCATTAATACAGACGACAAGCAACAGTGGACCCAGTGCTGATTCCTATGGCACACCACTGGTCACAGGCCTCCAATCTGAAAAATGTTTTCTTAAATGGGAATACTCAATAATCAGCTTTCCTTTAGACTTTGATCCTTTCTGTCTCTCCTCACAAAACTGAAGATGCCATGATGGAAGAAATTAGCCCAATGTTATTCATTTGCTGTGTTTATCAAGTGATTTGGTTCATTTATGTGCGCACAGAACTAGAAACTATCTAATGAGTTTCAGTTCTTATACTGTAGCTTGTTGTTATAAATTGGATGTGCCCAAGCAATAATGTCTTTAATTGCAGTTTTCCTGAGATTATTAAAAATGCTGCCATAGTTCTAACTCCCTGCTGGAAAACAGAAATCCCCATGTAAAGCTAACAGCCATTTTATTGCATTATAAGAATTTGGTCAGAAATTCCCTTTATTATCAACTCCATTTAAAAGAAGTACCAGTCAGTTTAAGCCATTCATTCTGATGGAGTAAAACTGATCTGATAATAAAACCCTGACATGATAAATAATGGTATAAGATGCTTGTAGTTTTCCTTCAGTCCCCATAGGAATGGCTTCTAAGTTGCTAAAATATTGGCTATAACTAGAAAGAAACTGACGAGCATATTAAACAAATAAAATGTGAACAGATGTTGGCATACAGCCATCACTTTGTCTATTTGAAGTCATGACATGTATATTTTGAGGAATGGAAGAAATACCAACCTGCGTCTCACTGAAAGATGTTCTTAACTTTCTTTGTAAAAATTATTAAAATAGTATTAACAAAAAAATTACCAGTCTTAGTGTCCATGCCAGCATTTCCACTGATACAGTCACAAGATCAATAGCAAGTCCTTTGTATCTGTCCCTTGTACTGTCTGAAGAAGTTATGGAAGAGATGGGGGCAAATGCAGTGTACAACTAAATGCTTTTCTGATGCGGTGGAGACAAAATGGTAGCTCAAGATTACTGATTTGCACTATATGTTGTGTTTTTTATATTTATTTTAACTTCACATTACAAAGGTTATAATGTTGCATATCTTAGCAACAGAGAATCCCATTAGAGGTTTTACTGGCAATATCATCATACTGTTACATATCATCACTGAGCCTCACGAGGAAGATGAAACACTTTGTAGACCCACTCTGAGAATATTTTTTTTTATTTTAAGCTTGTTCAGATTTTATTTCAGTGATGGAAAAATGAAAGAGTAGTAATCAAATCAGTCTGTAAATTTCTAGCTGGTCAAACTGGAAGTGATTAAATTGACCCAAAATTGAGCGAGGAAAGGAATGATAATATCTCAGCCATGAATCATTCTGAGGATAATCCAATGCTGCCTACAACAATCAATTTTAAAAGAAATGTTTGTTACATCTATGTCATTATATTGTCCATATCAAATTGGAGCATTAAGAGACTGGGTTGACGAGTGAGATTGCGATATCTCTGATGCATTTAGCACTAACTCTCTGCTACCACAGAAATCTTTGGAAGTATGCCAAGATGGAAAAACAAAAAGGATTAACTTTTTATCTTGACCTGATAGCTTGCCATGCCTGGCTGTTGTGATCCACAGTAATGTGTTGCAGAAACCACGTGAATCATTTCTGCTTATGGTTATTTGGTGAAACGATAAATTACCACCATTTAAAAAAAAACAACTAGGCTAAAACCCTTTTGAGGGGGAAGAGGAGATAAATCTTCGGCAGTCAGCAATGATTTACATTCAACCTGCCAAAGGGCCAAATGTCATATGTGCACTTAAACAGCCCCATTCCAGTGCCCCCGGATGATTCTGAAAATAATGTTAAAGACTGGATCTTTTTAAAACAATCATCACCTCCCCACCACCCAAGTAAAATGGCGCAGATTAAAAAAACTCAGCCTAAGCTCTCAGGAAGATGAAACTGTTTTAAAGCAGGCTTAGTGCTTGAATTGTAAGCTGCTGTGAGGTGAAATCAGCTAAAGTCCTTCATTAGTTCTGTAATCGAAATGCACCTCCCCCACCCCCACCACTTCCCACCCACTCCCACACATCCCTAGACAATCATTCAGAATTTAAGTGGGACTATTTCCACTATAACTGAAACCATTCAACTTAATTTACTGTATACATTTTAAATGAAGAAAACAGTTGGCTGCCTTCACATTGTGCTTTGCCTGGGGAGCACTGCTGCAATCAGTCCAGCATTCAGTGTTGTAATAATAATTAACTTGTGCATTTTTGCTGACTTTTTAACAACATTACTTGTCTCAGGTCTTCAGATGAAGAATGTGGGAAAGTTTAAGGGAAAACAATCTTTTCCTTCTGCAATTGGAACTACTACATCAACATTGTGCTAAGCGGCGGGCTTGCTCTATGAAGAGGAAATGGGACACATTCCTGTATCTGTTCTCTGGCTTTCTACCTGCTTCCATTTTCCTTGTTGCCTTCTGTTTAACTACATGCACAGAAAAACAGAATATTGTGAGCTACAGTTTTCATCTGTTTGCTCTGTGTTACATATGTTACACAAGTCTTGTTTGTATCTCGCAGAGACAGGTATGGCAGAATTGTTACACCCCACTCAGATTGTTCTTAATCCTATTCCATATAGCAGCAGAGATATCATTAATGATTAGTACTGGTGACACGAATGTAGGTCTGGCAATAAGCTGATGACACTTTCATTGGCTGTTGGAAATCTAATGCTGCTGTACGACATTGCAGAATCTTCAGTGATGGATATCATTTTTATCTCATTGAGTTGTCCGTTTACTTGTCATTTTAATTAATGATTGCAACCGGACTTTTGAAGGAATGTACAGAGAATTCATTTCCTAAGTGTGGCTGTAGGTTACACTGCAGTATATGAATAATTCATTCAAACTTGCATTCATTTTCTATTAATAGAGGACAGCTTCTTGCAAATAAACGTCACATCAATAGTGTGAGGTTCAGGGATCAAGGCATTTAAACTTTAGAGTGTGAGGATAGACTTAGCGTGGCAGTCAAATGCAAAATAGTGCAGATGTTGGAAATCTGAAATTAAGACAAAAAGTGCTGGAAATCCTTGGCGAGCCAGGCAGTGTCTCTGGGCAGAGATACACTTAATACTTCAATCAATGTTACTGCAGGAAGTGAGGGAAGAGATTGCTAGGGCATTAACGATGACCTTTGTATCCTCCCTGGCCACAGGAGTGGTACCGGAGGATTGGAGGATGGCAAATCCATTGTTCGAGAAAGGTAATAGGGATAATCTTGGGAATTATAGACCAATGAGTCTTACATCAGTGGTGGGCAAACTGTTGGACATGATTTGCAAGCATTTGGAGAACTTTTTAGGGATAGTCAGCATGGCTTTGTGAGGGGCAGGTTGTGCCTCACGAGCCTTATTTTGTCAAGAAGGTGACAAAACAAATTGATGAAGGTAGAGTGGTGGATATGGTGTGTATGGATTTTACTATGGTGTTTGACAAGGTTCCCAATGGTAGGCTCATCCAGAAAATCATGAGGCATGGTATCCATGGAAACTTGGCTCCATGGATTCGGAATTGGCTTGCCCACAGAAGGCAGAGGGTGGTAGTAGATGGAGCATATTCTGCCTGGAGGTTGGTGACTAGTGGTGTTCCGCAGGGATCTGTTCTGGGACCCCTGCACTTTGTAATTTTTATAAATGACTTGGATGAGGAAGTAGAAGAGTGGGTTAGTAAGTTTACAGATGACACAAAGATTGATGGTTTTATGGATAGTGTAGAACATTGTTGTAGGTTACAACAGGATAGAGACAGGATGCAGAGTTGAGTGGAGAAGTGGCAGATGGAATTCAATCCGGCAAAGTATGAAGTGATAAACTTTGGAAGATCGAACTTGAAGGCAGAGTAGAAGGTTAATGGCAGGATTCTTAGCAGTGTGGAGGAACAGAGGGATCTTGGGATCCAAGTCCATGGATCCCTCAAAGTTGCCGAGCAAGTTGATAGGGTGGTTAAGAATGTGTATGGCGTGCTGGTCTTTATTAGTTGGGGGATTGAGTTCAAGAGCTGCAAGGTAATGTTACAGCTCTATAAAACGCAGGTTAGACCACACTTATAGAGTATTGTGTTCAGTTCCGGTTGCTTCATTATAGGAAGGATGTGGAAGCTTTAGAGAGGGTGGCAGAGGAGATTTAGCAGGATACTGCCTGGATTAGAGAACATGTCTTATGAGGAAAGGTTGAGCAAACTAGGGCATTTCTCTTTGGAGCGATGGAGGATGAGAGGCGACTTGATAGAGGTGTATAAGATTATGGGAGGCATAGATAAAGTGGACAGCCAGCACCTTTTTCCCAGGGCGGCAATGGCCAATACCAGAGAACATCCATTTAAGGTGAGTGGAGGAAAGTTTAGGGGAGAAGTCAGAGGTAAGTTTTTTACCCAGAGAGTGGTGGGTGCCTGGAATGCACTGCCAGGGGGTGGTGGTAGAGGCTGATACAGTAGGGATATTTAAGAGACTCTTAGATAGGCACATGGATGTAATAAAAATGGAGGGTTATGGGCTGTGTATAAGGGAAGGGTTAGATTGATTGTAGAGTAGGTTTATATAGGTCAGCACAACATCATGGGCCGAAGGGCCTGTACTGTGCTGTACTGTCCTATGTTCAATTATCTTTCATCACAACTGGATTAAGTTAGTAAGATAATAAGGCAATTATCCTGTGTTGCATGTACTAAGTATGCAATATTGGCCAGGATTTTGTGGGCAGTCGTTAGTGTCCAGGATTTCCATGTGTGTGGGGTCAAATGCAGAATTTCTGCACTTGGTCAGTAATACAGGGCACTCTATTATCTGAATGCCCTGATATTGGATGCAAGCAGTGGAGCTCAATCTTCCTCAAATTCCTCAGTATTTACATTGGGGAATCGACTCTTGCATCCTGCACCAGATTAGGCTTGCCCAGGATCCATGTCCCTTTGATTTCAAAGGAGATTGTAGAATTATTGGAAGAAAGGAAAAGATCTTTTTTAATTACTTTGGATTTGCTTAATGTATCTAGTTATTAACATATTTTTTGTGTTTAACTAATTTTATATATTTTTAAAAACATTTTAATTACTTATCATTTAGAATAGTTTTTAATTGTTTCTGTCAGAGACATTGTTAAACCCATTACAGTTTTGACAGTCTTCCATTGTTTGGACACCAAGATACCAATTAAGTTATTCAACCATCAGGCTGCAATAGTTCCCCCAATTAAGTGGGGAGAAGGCTTCACTCTCAACCATATTCTGTTCCCTAGCCTCAGGCTGCATTGCTTTCCCTGACAACTGTCTGAAACTGAACTAAACTACTCACAACATTAGATTTTAAGGTAAACTTTGGATCACATTTGGGCAGGTACACGGAGAGGAAAGGTTTGGAGAGATATGGGCCAAATGCAGACAAATAGGACTAGTTCAGGTGGGCACTGTGGTCAGCATGAACAAGTTGGGCTGAAGGGCTGTATAACTCTATGACTATGACACATATTGATGCCATTATGAAAACTGCCTATTTCAGCCACCATTACATCGTCTGATTTTGCCAAACTCATCTGTTGACGAAACACTCATCCGTGCCTTTTACACTTGTCTCTTGATTGACCTTCATCATCTTAGGAAGTTGTGGGCATGCTATGTTGGCGCCGGAAGCATGGTGACACTTGCGGCTACCCCCAGAATACTCTATGCAAGAGATGCATTTCACTGTGTGTTTCAATGTACATGTGACTAATAAAGATATCTTATCTTATCTTACACCCACAAGGACTACTGCCCCTATCCTAACTCACACGCTCCCATTTACCGATTTACTTTGTGCTTGCTGGTTTATAAGTATTGTTGAATGGACACAGTTAGTCAAAGGAATTAATCACAAGTTAATACATATTGTTCTTTCCCAGAAAAGTGCTAAGTACAATTTTGGTCAAGAATCTATAGCGCACTAGTCTAGACCTACGTTAATAGTGCTGGATAATGTGATACAAAATAGCAAAGTACGTCATTTACTGGCTCCAGTCTAACAGAGAAAAATGAGTCTTTCTCTCTGTTAAAAATTTCATAGGTCCAAATTCCTGTGGCTATTGGTTAAACAACATGATGTTGTTGGGTCAAACTGCTTATTTTTATTAATTCACAAGATGTGGACGCCACTGGATCTATTATCTAAAGTGAGGAGACAGTTAAGAGTGAACCACAATATTGGATGAAAAATCAAACAACGGCAGCTGTTGGAGATCTGAAATGAAAATAGAAAATGGTGGAAACACTCAGACAGAATCTGTGGAAAGAGAGAAGGAGTTTCAGGTCAAAGATCCAGAATTGGGAGAGAGAGGAAACTATCAGTTTTAATTTGCAGAGAGCATGAGGGAGGGATGCAATGGACAGAGGGAATGTCTCCAACAGGGGGAGACCAGGATTGGTGTGGGAATAAGCTGCAGAGGGACTCATCCAATTGATGTGTTAATGAGGGTAGAGTGACACTGAGAGAGAGAGAGCACGAACAAAAGAATATGAATATTATGAAACAATGGCAGATAGAAAGAGAGAGCATAAGCAAAGGAATGTAAAAGCTGTGAAATGCAGAGCTGTAGGAAATGCCCAGTAGGTGGTGGTAATGGAGAAAGAAAAGCTGAGCTAGTATTACAGCTGGATGACATGTATCTGTCATAAGTCATATATATGACATATAGCTGGATGAACCACCAGGCTGTGCTCCTCCTCCCTGAATACAAACAGAAACTGAAACAGAAGGATCCAATACAGAGAGTCTGGCAGTGCTGGTCTGAGGAAATAGATGAGCTTCTATGCGACTGCTTTGAGTCAGTGGACTGGTCCATGTTCAAAGACTCAGCTGCCAACCTAGATGAATATGTCATCACCATCACAAACTTTATCAGCAAGTATGTTGAAGATTCTGTAACAAAGAAGACAAAACATGCACCTGTCTACATCAATGGTGCTGAGGTCGAGAGGGTTGAGAGCTTCAAGTTCCTGGTCAAATCACGTAGGTGCCACGGCCAAGTAAGCTCACCAGCACCTCTACTTCCTCAGGAGGCTAAAGAAATTTGGTTTGTCCCCTTTGAATCTCACCAACTTACTGATGCACCATAGAAAGCATCCTATCTGGATGTATCACGACTTGGTATGACAACTGCTCTGCCCAGGACCGCAAGAAGCTGCAGAGAGTTGTGGACACAGCCCAGCGCATCACGGACACCAGCCTCCCCTCCTTGGACTCTGTCTTTACCTCTCGTTGTTTTGGTGTAGCAGCCAGCATAATCAAAGAACCCACCCACCTGGGTCATTCTCTCTTCTCTCCTCTCCCATCCGGCAGAAGAGACAGGAGCCTGAGGGCACATACCACCAGGCTCAAGGACAGCTTCTCTCCCACTGTGATAAGACTATTGAATGCTTCCCTTATACGATGAGATGGACTCTTGACCTTACAATCTACCTTGTATGACCTTGCACCTTATTGTCTACCTGCAATGCACTTCCCTGTAGCTGTGACACTTTACTCTGTACTCTGTTATTGTTTTTACCTGTACTACCTCAATTCACTCTGTACTAACTCAGTGTATCTGCACAGTGTAATGATTTGATCTGTATGAATGGTATGGAAGATAAGTGTTTCACTATACCTCAGTACAAGTGACAATAATAAACCTATACCATTACCATATAACGGAACTGGCCAGTTCTGATATAAACAGAGATAGCTAGATACTGAGCGAGTTAAAGCTCAGGAGGGTGCAGAAAAGATTCACAGGGATGTTGCCTGGATTGAAGGGCTTGAGTTACAAGGAAAATTAGATAGGCTGGGTTTGTTTTCCTTGGAGAAAAGGAGGCTGAGAGGTGACATGATAGAGGTATAAAAAATTGTGAGAGTCACAGACAGAGTAGATAGCCAGTGTCTGTTTCTCAGGGTAGGGGTGTCTAAAACTAGAGGGAAAAGCTTTAAGATGAGTGGGAAAAGGTCTAAAGGGGATCTCAGGGCTAATTTTTTTCACACAAAGAGTAGTTGGTGTCCGGAATGAGCTGTCAGAGGAGGTGGTGGAGGCAGGAAAAGTAACAACATTTAAGGAGCAGATGGAAAGAGGCTTGAATGAGCAATGCATAGAGAAATATGGATTTTAAACAGGCCAGTGTGATTAGTATAGATAGGCCTTATGAACATAGAATATTACAGCACAGTACAGGCCCTTCGGCCCACAATGTTGGGCCGACATTTTACCTTGCTCTAAGATCTATCTAACCTTTTCCTCCATATAGCCCCCTATATCATTCTTGTGCCTATCTAAGAGTCTCTTAAATGTCCCTAATGCACCTGCCTCCACCACCTCTGCCAGCAGTGCGTGCCATGCACCCACTGCTCTCTATGTAAAAAACTTGCCTCTGACATCCCCCTTATACCTTCCTCCAATCACCTCAAAATCATGCTCCTTGTGTTCACTATTTTCACCCTGGGAAAAAGTCTCTGACTGTCCACTTGATCTATGCCTCTTATCATCTTGTACACCTCTATCAAGCCACCTCTCATCCTCCTTTGCTCCAAAGAGAAAAGCCCTAGCTCTCTCAGCCTATCCTCATAAGACATGATCTCCAATCCAGGCAGCATCCTGGTAAATCTACTCTGCACCCTCTCTGAAGTTTCCACATCCTTCCTATTATGAGGCAACCAGAACTGAACACAATACTCAAAGTGTGGTCTAACAAGAGCTTTATAGAGCTGCAACATTACCTTATGGCTCTTGAACTCAATACCCCAACGAATGAAGGCCAGCACACCATACATCTTCTTAACAACCCTATCAACCTGTGCGGCAACCTTGAGGAATCTGTAGAGGTGGACCCCAAGATCCCTCTGTTCCTCCACACTGCTAAGAGTCCTGCCATTAACCTTGTATTCTGCCTTCCAATTTGATCTTCCAAAGTGTATCACTTCACACTTTTTCTGGTTTGAACGTCATCTGCCACTTCTCAGCCCAGCTCTGCATTCTATCAATGTCCTGTTGTAACCTGCAGCAACCTTCTGCACTATCCACAACACCACCAACCTTCGTGTTGCCTGCAAATTTACTAACCCAACCTTCCACATCCTCATCCAAGTCATTTATAAAAGTCACAAAGAGCAGGGGTCCCAGAACAGATCCCTGCGGAACACCACTGGTCACCGACCTCCTGACTTCATGAATGAGCCTTCCATGAGGAACCTTGTCAAACGCCTTACTAAAATCCATGTACACCACATTCACTGCTCTACCTTCATCAATGTGCTTTGTCACATCCTCAAAGAATTCAATCAGGCTCGTGAGGCACGACCTGCCCCTCACAAAGCCATGATGACTATCCCTAATCAGCCATTGCTTCTCCAAATGCCCATAAATCCTGTCTCTAAGAATCTTCTCCAGTAATTTGCCTACCGCTGAAGTAAGACTCACTGGCCTATGATTGACATAGACATGATGGACCGAAGGGCCTGTTTCTGTGCTGTGCAACTCTATGAAGTTATGGAATTCAACACTGATCTGGAGTGAATGGGGAGTTATGTGTAAGCTAGGCAGGGTAAAGGTGTCAGATTTCCTTCCCAGGTGGCCTTTTACAACAGTTCAACAGTTTCATAGCTGCCCTTAATGAGACAAGCTTTTTGTTTTAAATTCCATATGTATTTAATTACTTGAATTTAAATCCCCACCTGCCATGGCAGAATTCAAACACGTGTACCTGGATCAATGGTCCAGAACTCTGGCGGCGAATCCATTAACATAACCAATATATACTGCATGCTCCAGCTGCAGCATTATATTAAGCTTTGTCCTCACATAATTATCCTTTCTGGGATATTCTTGAGTTTGCAGCTAAAGTGACCTCAGATAGGACATCAGTTATCCTGTCCTGGTCTTGTTCCAGGAAATTTTCTGCATTAACCTCATTAATTTTCTTTATTATTGTAAAAAACCTTTTATTGCACCCGTGTGCACTTCAGCCTGGAATAGAGGACAAAGCCTTGCCAAGATTTTCTGGATACCAAGATTATCGAAGAATCAATAATGTTTGATGGTACAAGAAACTTATGGAAGATGCAATAATCCTTCAGGGAATGGCTGAGGACGGGGGAAGGAGACAGACAGTATTTGTGGTGGTGGAATTCATTGGAAAAATGACTGATAAAAAGGGAACAATCAAAATTCAGGAAAGGAGTACTTGTAGAGTAGATTGGTAAATTGGTTTATTATTGTCACATGTACCAAGGTACAGTGAAGGACTTGTCTTGCACACTGTTCATGCAGATCAATTCATTACAACAGTGCATTGAGGTAGTACAAGGTAAAACAATAACAGAATGCAGAATAAAGTGTTACAGTTACAGAGAAAGTGCAGTGAAGGTGGACAATAAGGTGCAAGGTCATAACCAAATGGATTGTGAGGTCAAGAGCCCATCTCATTGTAACAGGGAACCATTCAATAGTCTTATAACAGCAAGATAGAAGCTATCCTCGAGCCTGGTGGTATGTGCTTTCAGTATTTCAAAGAGTATTTATTTGTAGAGTACTACCATGCATAAATGCCACAAAGTAACTGGACATTTAAGAAGACTGAATTTCGTCACCACCCTCTTTCCATTATTCTCTGTGAAGATCTTAAGGAAAGAATTGAAGCAGCTCATCGATAAAGGGCTAACATTAGTAATTCATAGCACTTAATCTTTCCCCTATCTGTCTGCTTGCTGCTTAATAGCGTTCCCTTTCTGGGAAAAGATAATTATGTGAGGGCTAAGGATTACAAGCCTAATATGATGGTGCAGATAGGGCATACACTAATAATTAACAAAAATACAACAGGTGCAGTCTGTTCTATCACTGCAGGTAGTTCATTTCAATGGGGTATATTTTTCATTTTTCCCCCAAAACCAGGCTTATTTGAAAAATGGGCAGAGACCTCTTATACGAAATATTCACTGAATAAGCAATTACTCAGATCTTTTTGTTCTGACACCAGAAGTTCCTTCCTATCTACTGTTAACATTGGCACAGTTTACATGTTCCCATGGAGTATTATTGATACCTATCCTGTTCTAATGAGCTCTCCAGGAATGAGCTGACCTCCTTCAATAATGCAGATCACCTCATTGATGTGGTGCTCTCACATTGCCTTTGCTTAATGCATTAGATTGAGCACCATTAGCTCCTCTGAGAACAGCAGCAGGGGTTTCTGCATTGGGAGACTGGTCAAGGATGCCATCCTAAAGATAACACAAGCCTAATTATTTTCTGGGAGGTGGTTGGGTAGCATGAAACACAATGATGGTGAGGGTATAAGGGTGTGGATATATTTTGGCACCTTTCTTCAATGCTTAGTCCAAATGGGCTCCGAATCAGTGGGGCAGTATTGTGGTGCCAGTGAGGAGACAGCTAGTTTACATTTCATTTTTAGCATGTTAGGGATCTTTAATAAATGTTGCATCAGCAAAGTGCTTTGGGTTCATTAGCTGTGTCACCAATGTCAGGTCTCTGCAGCCGATAATAAAGATCATTGGATTAAATTGACCCCTAAATTAGCCTATTCAATTTCCCATTGATCGTTCTATGGTATCAGCCTCCAATATCAAATGGATATCTTGGGCTCCTGAGGAGTGATGTTTACACAAAGGCATTTAAAGAGGCCATAAGTAAAGTTGCAAAAACATTTTGAACCGTTTTTAAAAACTCGTTGGCCACAAAACTGCAAAAAAAGAATTGATACCTTCATATACCCATCTGGAACTGGAATTGGTTTATTCTTATCACATGTATCAAGATACAGCCATCCAGGCTGATTGTTTCATTCATGAGTACTTTGAGGTAGTAAGAAGGAAAGCAGAATGCGGAATATAGTGTTACAGTTTCAGAGAAAGTGCAACTGTAAAAAGGGAGGCAAATAAAGTGCAAGGGTCACAATGAGGTAGATTGAGAGATCAAGAGTTTATCTTTTAGTGTATGAAAGGTCTGATAACAGTGGTTAGAAGCTGTCCTTGAGCCTGGTAGTACATGCTCTCAGGCTTATGTATCTTCTGCCCATTTGCTTGGATTGCATGCACAAATCATTCACATTCATCCGGAGTGCAACTCATGTTGCTTATCAAATTGAACAGCATGGTAGCATCTGTGCATGACAGAAGCATGCCGGCCAGGAAGGTGGTGATGTCACTTTTCGACCAGCACCAATTTGACAGCAGCCCCAGAACACAGAGCTGATAGCTTGTGTGGTACTTCCACTGGAAACCTGATTTCACCAGCTGGGAGAATCCTTTCAGTTGTGCTACTTGCATTGATTGTCAGTGATCTATAGATGTGCTGAGGAGTGATTTGGAGATCAGTAGGTTTGAGAGAAATGAGTTGTGTATGCCTATGCCTGGCATTTGGGTACATGGAGTGCATTGTCATAGTCACAGAGTTATACAGCATGGAAAGAGGCCCTTCAGCTCAAATTGTCCATGCCAACCAAGTTGTCTTCCTGTGCTAATCCTATTTGCCTGCAATTGACCCATATCCCACTAATCCTTTCCTTTCCATGCACCTGTCCAAATGTATTTTGGATGAAAAGAGGCTTCAGCAAGACCAGGACCAGGAAATGAGTGGCCAAAGAAAGGATCATAGGAACAAAAGAGCTGCAGGAAGAGATTAGAAAAGAGCTCTGGACAAAAGGGCCTAGCCTCATTGAGAATACCAGGATCCTGTGTTTTTCATGCATCAGACTGAGGAGTGATGTGTCTGGAAGCTAAGGTTCTCCTAGGAGTTTGTGCCTGAGATCTGCAACTTGCTGGAGGCAGAGTTCCAGCCACAGAGCCTTGCCTGGGCTCTCCTAGAGTAAAGGTCACAATGGGTCTCCATTTCTTAACCACCAGACTATTCCAAGCTGCAGCTGATGCCTGTACTACATTGCAGTCTGCTGTTTCATCAGGAAGATGATAGGGGCTCTTCAGGAAGAGGGCAGCAGCTTTCACAAGCATAAATGCAGGTGACTTCCCCATGATACAGGCAGTGATTGACTGCACAGACCTGCCTTAGAGGTCACCATCCCAGGACCCCAGCCTGCACCAGACCTGCAAAGAATTTCACTCCCTTCCTGATCAGATACTCAGCAATATTGGGAAGATGACCATGTGGGTCAGTGCTGTGAACCAAGGGAACTTAAGTGTTTTATTTTCATCCTGATACAGAACGCTGTGCCCACAAGGTTCAGCCTGCCGGTAGGAACTAATTGGTTGCCTTTGGGGCGAAGAATAAATCATTGAACCTCCAGTTCCTGACTCCTGAGAAGCCTCCAACAATCTACACAGAGTGTTCTAATGAGCACGACCACAACAATGAGGAAACCCCCACTGAAATCCTGCAGTAGCGACTTGAATACAAAGACTGTTCGGGAAGCACACCCCAGTTCACTCCAGGAAGGATCTGCCATGATCGAACGGCAGAGCAGACTCAATGGGCAGAATGGCTTAATTCTGCTCCTATGTCTTATGGTCTTACAGATCTTCTGTTTCATCATCAGTTGCTACCTCCTGAACCATATCACCACTATTTAGATAAAGCAGCTGATTGCTTTGTCACAGAAGGAGGACGACACGGAGGAGAAAGAATGGGGAAGAAGAGGAGGGCGAGCAGGTCTGAGGCAGGGAGTGATGACCAGTAGCCGTCTCTGGATGTGCCATGAGGAATATGAGCACCATCACTGCGGCTCAGAGAACGAAATGGTCCATGTCATGTGGCAAGACCTGCTTTAACTTTTAGGTTGCCATAAAACAAGATTTAAGATACAGATACATGAAAGAAGGAACAACAAAATGATAGGGTTGAATGCAGGAAAAGTTAAATGACAACAGCTCTTATACTGCACGGTGAAAGCAGGCAGCTTTGGAGCAAGTAAGAACAAGTAAGGAAGCAGATGACAAGTCTAGAGAAGGTGTAAATGGGACTGTCAGAATCATTATCTGAAATCAGTGAACTCGGTATTGAATCTGAAAAGCTGTAATGTGCCTTCTCAGAAAAAAACTGTGAGTGGGGGAGATGGGGGAGGGCACTCTTTATGGAACTTATATTGAGAGTTGTTGGAGCAGTGTAGGATATCAAGGGTGGAGAGATCAGTGTGGGAGTGAGACAGAGAAATAAAATGACTGTCAACTGCAAGTTCAAAGTAATGCTTGTGCACTGAATGGATGTGTTCCATAAAGGTATCATCCAGTCTGAGTTTGGTTGTGGAGGAGACTGCATTGTGAACAGCCCATACAGAATGCTAATTTGAAAGAAATACAAGTAAAATCCCATGTAAATTTGATGGAATCAGCTTGACCTTTCGAGTGTTTTCTCAATCCTTTCTGATTACGATTGATTTCAGTCTTTGGCCAAGTTACAGATATAAAATAAATGAGTGGAAGGCAGCTTATTGAGAATGTATGCTGACCTCTCTTCCATTATATACCTCCTGGCTTCACAGCATCCTACAAAGTGAAAATAAAACAAAATGCAGGTGCTGGAAATCCAAAATTAAAACAGAAAACATAAATCAGGCAGCATCTGTGGAAAGAGAAACAGTTAACATTTCAAGTTCGGGACCTTCATCTTGGGCAACAGATATTGCTCGTTGCTCCATATTCCAGCATCTGCAGTCTCTTATGTGTCTTTCACCTGAGACCTGAAACTTTAACTGGTTTGCTTCCCATAGACACCTCCTGAACAGCTTAGTGTTTCCAGCATTTTCTATTTTTACATTCTACATTATAATCTACCTCTTCAACTGCAGTGAAAAGCGCTGAGCACCACTTTACAGGTGGTCTTTGTCTAATGGTTCCCTTTCCCTTATAAACTGCTTTAGTGGATAAGTGGTTAACAGGCTTGAACAAAAGCTTGCTTATGAATTTGGCAGAGGCAAGCAACTCACTGACCACATCATCTGAGATGGAGCTCATTCTTTGGACAGCCTCACAATCTCTGAGCCCCAGGCAACTTGATGGACGTATTGTGGCTGTGTACTTTGGGCCAATCACTCCAGCAAAATGACCATCAGCATCCTGACTAAACACCCATTGTTATAAAACAAGCATCTTGCCACAGGCAGCTAAGTGCTATTCTTTGATGCTGGCAGCTAAGTGCTATTCTTTGATGCTGGGTATACAACACCAATGTGTATTGTCTGTTCGAGAAAAGGTTAACTGCAGAAGTCAAGCATGCAACAATGCAAACAGAATTCTCTTCTCATTACTTGCAAGCAAAAGTACAAGGCTCAATCTCATTAAATACATGTTCATGCTTTGTATCTGTTATGCCATGCTAACCACAATGCCATATATTTCCTCAATTTGAGCCGAGGTCTCTGTTTATTGAGAACCTCTTTGAAGCTCGAAAGAAATATTTCCACTCTATTTAGAGTCCTCATGTTACTTCATTATTATAAAGCTTAATTTGTTTTCTGTTAGTTCTGTAATAGTTTACCAAATGAATCCTTCTCCCTCCAAAGCCTAAGTAAACTGCTTTGCAATGGGGATATTGTGATTTTGAGTAACAGGCATCCTTTGGAATTACCCACAGCAGAAAAACATACCATACATCCCAACCACTCTGTGCTGATGATCCCACTTCTCACCAACCTCCTCCTGGTCCTTCACCACACTTATATTCTCCTTTCTCTTAAGTAATTGACTGGTTTGTTTTTGAAAGCATCTAAACTTGCTGGGTCAGTCACTTTCTTGGGTAATAAATTCTACGTTTCCAACCACTCTCCAACTAAAAAAAGTCCTCTTATAACTCTTATGGATTAATTGGTAGCTTCCTTATAGTTATGTTTCCTAGACTGGGATCCCTCTATATTTACACTGTCTAATCCCTTTTATGGAGCTCAATCCATTATCTTCTATGTGCTGTCCATTCCAAACAAAATGTCAAAACCTGTTTGAACTTTCCTAATAATGATAAAATGTGGTGCATATTTTATGCATTTTCTCCAGGATTACAATGTCCTTCTTAAAGGAGACTCGAATTGTAGCTTGACCAAGTCCCTTGTAAATTTAAGATAAGTTGAGAAGTTTTAAATTCCATATTCCTGGAAGTAGATCCCAGTAATTCATTAGCATTTTAATTGCTTTCCTGACCTATGATGTGGCTTTCAATGATTCATTCACACGGATCTGCTGTTTGGTTGCCCTTCCTCAATGATGTTTCCATTTTTTCTCTAACAAAGTGTGTCACCTTGTAAGTTAAAGTCGTTTGCAGTTTACAGCTGAGTCAGCAACTTTCCTTGCATTTTGTTGCATTCTTCTTTAGTGTTAACCTGATGCTGCCAGTTTAATATTAGCTGTATGTTTTGTTACTGAGCCATTAATGTAAATTATCAACTTCAATTAGTTCTTGTGCTGCAATGCATTCTAGATTGATTGGTGTTTAATGACTGCCGCTTCTTTTCCAGGAATACCTGCCTTTAAATTGTTCTCCGCTTCTTGAAATATTAATTCTGTTTCTCCTTCCACAGATCCTGACTGACTTGCGAAACACTTCCAGTGTTTTCTATTTTCCTATTGTTTTTAAAGCTTCATCTTACATGAAGATGATCCCATCCACATTGACAAATTTTGAGGTCAAATGAGTCTGTCACAGGAGGAGGACACTAGGTGAGAATATTGTGCCACAGCCAAATTTTCTGAGACAATAGGTTTGGAGAAACTGGAGGACACCAGCACTTGGGACGTTGCACCATTCAATGAGATTGTTACTGACATGTGACCCAACTCCATACATCTCTGTTCCATGTGACTTAACGTTTCAAATTTGAGATTAAAATGAACAATTGATCTAATATCAAAATCATTTCCTAAAGAGGGTTCTGAGTTTCTACCATCATTTTTATGTGTAATTGTTTCCTAATTTTAGTTCTGAAAGGCTTGACTCTAATTTTTAGACCATAATTTCAACTAACAGAAAGCTTTTCTCTCACCTACCCCATTAATTCCTCTAAATCTTTTCCCCAGGGTCGAAATGTTTAATACTGGAGGACATGCATTTAAGTTCAATGGGGATGTGCGGGGCAAGTTTTTTTACACAGAGATTAGTAGGTGCCTGCAATGCGCTGCTAGGGGTGGTCTGAAGGCAAATACGATAGGTACCTTTAAGAGGCTTTTAGATAGGCACATGAATGTGCAGAGAATAGAGGGACATGGACATTATGTGGACAGAAGGGATTAGTTTAGTTAAGCATTTAATTACTAGTTTAATTAGTTCAGCAAAACATTGTGGGCCGAAGGGTTTGTTCCTGTCCTGTACTGTTCTATGTTCTAAATATTTTGAAAACATCTTTCATCACAATTTAAACTTGGTTGGGAGGATTACGGAGGAGATGTAAAGGTTTGTCTATGGTCACCAGTGCTAAACACATTCACAGGTATCGTCTGCTGGCTGGACTCACTTCTGTACATTCAGCTAAAGTCAAGGGAGCTGAACTATGCAGGTAAGTATAACCAGTGGTCAATACTTCTACAGGATTATTGTGCTGGCAACAAGGATACATTTCTCTGTCTTTTGGAGTCCTGATATCGTTCTGGTAAATCTATGCTTCTCTCCTTCCAAGGACAAGATAACCTTGCTAAAGATACGATGCCCAGAACTGTCCACAAGCCTACTAGCACATCCAGACAATGGCTTTATATAGCTGTAGCGTAACTACTGACTCTTGATTCAAGATATTAATATGAGCATTGTATTGCCATTATTGATTATTTTCCATACTTGCTTGTGATTTTTTCTGATATGTACAAATAGAAGTTGTATCGCTGGTGGAATTTTTCCTGAAACAGGAAATTAACAAAGATTAGCATGATTCTATCTCCATTGATTTCTTCACTTTTATAGCAAAAGTATAGAGTAAATAAGAATGCAATTTTGTTCAAGGATTTTTTGTGACATGCCTGAAGTATCAGGATACCTCATGGGAACAGCCACTGTGGTGCACAGACATAGCATTTATCTATTTCCACAATGTGGAAGCCACTGGTAATTCCAATATGTATTGTCCATCCTTAGTTGCTCTTGAACTGAGTTGTGAGTAATTCAAAGTGGTGTGTTTGCCATCTTCTTCTAACCTGGTCTTGCTAGTCCTAGTAAGAATGATAGATTTCCTCCCAAGAACTACTTGATGGGTTCTACAATAGTCCAGTACGTTGTTGGTCACTTGCAATTTCTGCATTTGTTTTTAAAGGAAGTTATTTTTTTAATTACTTGAATGACTGACTGACTTACTAAACAAAAGGCCATCAGCTTCAACCACCTTCCAGCAGAGCAATCCTCTCAGCCCCATTTCCCCGCTCTTTATTTCCCTGTAGCCCTGCAATATCCATCAGACCCCACCACCACCACCCCTCACACTCATTGATTCCCCCTTCAATTCTTTTGCCAATTACATACTAAGGGATAAGTTGCAGTGGCTAATTAACCTACCAGATCATCTGTCGGATGTGGGAGAAAGTAGAGCACCCGGCAGAAACCCACTCACTCACAAAGATAAGATATCTTTATTAGTCACATGTACGTCGAAACACACAGTGAAATGCATCTTTTGCAAAGAGTGTTCTGGGGTCAGCCCGTAAGTGTCGCCACCCCATAGGCACCAACGTAGCATGCCCACTACTTCCTAACCCGTACGTCTTTGGAATGTGGGAGGAAACCGGAGCACCTGGAGGAAAACCACGCATACACGGGGAGAACGTACAAATTCCTTACAGACAGCGGCCGGAATTGAACCCGGGTCACTGGCGCTGTAATAGTGTTATGCTAACCGCTACACTACCATGAACATGGAAACTCCAGACAGACAGCACCCAGGTTATGGACACTGCAGAGTCTGCAGATGCTGAAATCAGGAGCAAAATTTGAACTGCTGGGAGAGCTCAATGGGTCAAGCAGCAACTGTAGAGGCTAAGCGATGGTCAATGGTTCAGGTCGAGACTCTGCATCATGACTGTGAGTGTAGAGGGAAGACAGGCAGTATATAGAAGTGAGAGGGAGGAGTGAGATAGTAGCTGGTAGGTGATGGGTGGAACCAGATAAAGGAGGGATGATGGGCAAATGAAAGCAGGTGAGGGGGGAAGGGAGAGGATGGGAAAGGGAGGGGATAGGAAAGGTTAACCAAGGGAGAAGAAATCCAGGTGGATCGGACTGTGGGTGATGGGCAGACAGAATCAGATGGGGGAGGGTGATGTTCCTTGGTAATGGGGTGGGGAGGGATGGAAAGGTGAACTCAGGGAGGGAGGTCCCAGGTGAACTGGTGTGAGTGGGAAAGAAACACAGGCAGTGTGGGTTACCTAAAACCAGAAAATTCAATTTTTTATACCGTTGAGCTGTAGGCCATCCAAGCAGAATATGCGGTGTTGTTCTACTAGTTTATATTTGGCTCACTGTGGCAGTGGAGAAGGCAGAGGACAGACAGGTCGGTGTGGGAATGGGAAGGGGAGTTGAAGTGTCAGGCAAAGTGAAGCTCAAGATGGTCATTGCGGTCAGAACACAGCCGCTCTACAAAATGGTCACTGATGTAGAGGAGACCATCCCTTTGCCTCCACAGATGCTGCTTGATCTGCTGAATTCTTCCAGAATTTTATATCTTACTCCAACAGACAGGTTGGCATTTAATCTGGGTTCCTAGAGTTTAAGGCAACAGCACTACCTGGCTGCACTACCATCCATGGTCAGATTTGAACATATCTCTGAAATAATGGCTCAGACCTCTGGTCATTACTCCAGTAACTTAATCACTAAAATGAACAGGTCAATAGGAGTAAACAGGAATAAAAAGGTGATGAGTTGGATATTTTAAAAGGGGACAAAGGCGTGTAAACAAGTTCTATTGCCAAAAGGCAACACTCTTTCAGTACTACACTGAAGTATGAACCTCAACTCTCTCTATTCAAATCTCCAGATTGGAGACTGGAACTAGTACCTTCTGAGCCTCAGGCATATAGATAACTGCTGAGCCAATTTTGATGTGGTTCAATCAGTGATAGAATCGTATATTGCCAGTAAGAAGTAGAGGAGCAATGACAAAAATTAATACTGGGTTAATTCATGCCCCATCACAAAACAACTTGAGCTCCAACACACTGCCAGGATCATGTTCTCAAGTCCCTGGAGTGAGAGCAGAACCTTTTGATTCTGGAGCAAGACTGATACCACTGAGACCAGGGTGCCAGCATGGATACTAAGAGGAAAGTTTACTTATGCAAAGAAGTATGCAGATCAGATATAACTTAAAAGTTCTTCTCCACCACGCTTGATCCATGTTCAGAACTCCTGGAATTTATGGGGCAGCTATTCCAAGGACTTAATATATTATTTAAAACTGTGATAGAATGGTAATCGATGAGGAAAAATATTTTAGTCTGCAGGAATATATCAATTAACTTGTCCCATTTGCAAAGGAGTAGCAAATGTAATTCATTCTGCAGAAGTGTAGGATAATGCATTTGGGGAGGGAGAACAAGGAAAGGATACATGATAAATGTGGAGTACTGGGAAATGAAGAAGAACAGAGGTTCTTGGGGTGGATAGATGCAATCACAAGGAAGGCTCGCTAATGCCTTTACTTTCTTAGAAGGCTAAGAAGGTTCGGCATGTCACTGAACACTAACAGCCACACATCACTGGCACAACCCTCCCCACCATCGGTAGTATCTACATGAGGTGAAGGCAACATCTATCATCAAAGATCCCTGCCATCTGGTGCATGCCATCTTCTTGCAGGTACCAACAGGCAGGAGGTACAGAAGCCTGAAGTCCCACACCACCAGGTTGAAGAACAGCTACTTCCCTTCAACCATTCGGTTCTTGAATCAACCTGCACAACCCTAATCACTACCTCAGTATAGCAATTCCATGACCACTTTGACCACCTCGCAATACAATGGACTTTGTTTCTTTTGTTGTAATTGTGCTCTTTCTAGTATAACTTCTGTATAATTTATGTATAATTTATGTTTTCTTGTAAATGTTGTGTATCTGATGCTATGTGCCTGTGATGCTCCTGCAAATAAGTTTTTCATTGCACCTGTATATACATGTACTTGTGCATATGACAATAAACTTGACTTTGACTTTGACTTTGGGATGTTGACAGATCTGTGAAGGAAATAGGGCAGGTGGATAATGTGGCTGAGAGATACTTGACTTCATCAGGCAAGGTATAGAAAATAAGAGTGGTGAGGTCTTGCTGAAATTTTATAAAACACTAGTTATTAAGTACAGTTTTGGTCATCACAATAGGCAAAGGATATGATAATACTTGAGATGGTGCAGGGGAGGTTTCTGATGATGTTGAAGAGCCTGGAGGTTGTTAGTTATGGGAAGAAATTAGCTAGGTTGAAGTTGTTTTCTTTGGACCAAAAAAACAGAGGGGGAATTTAATCAAGATGTATTTAATTAAATGAGTCTCCAAATGGAGCCTATTTTCCTTTGCAGAAAAGTCAATAACCTGAGGTCATAGATTTAAGGTAATTGGTAGAAGGATTAGAAAGCAGTTGAGATTTTTTCTAACTCAAGGAGTGGTGAGGGCTTGGAACTCGCTGCTTTGAAGAATGATAGAAACAGAAACCCTCACTGCATTTAAAAATTGTCTGGATAAGGCATAACCTTCGAACCCTTGGATCGAGATCTGAAATGTGTGATTAGCCTGACTAGCTCTTTCTTGGCTAACATGGACAATAAAGAACAGGATGGCCTCCTTTTCTGCCATAAACTTCCACAAAGCTCACCTGGGACATTGTAAATTGCTCTATGATCAGGTGATCTGGACAGGAAAAGAAAACGGAGCATTGGAGATTCACAAAATGTAAAGTTGTTTTATGTTTCATGTGGAAATAACCTGTGCTTTAAGGTATTCAAAAATTTGGTTTCAAATGTAAACAAGACAAACTTCACTAACAATATTATTTTAACAAGATTCACATGATATTCATTTCTGATTCTTGTCTTCCATGTGGACTTGTATTCTGAAATATTGTCATTTTATACATGTCTATGCATTTCCATCATAACAATCCCCATGATGCTCTGTATCTCTGCATAGGAACAGGCATATCAGTCCCTTACAGAATGAAGACATTGTAAACAAATTATTAGCATCATAGGCTAAAACAAAATGGCTGGGATTACTGTGAAGTCTTTGTGAGAGTATTGCCAATCCGAAATAATAGTGATTCTGTTTGAAATTTAGATTCAAAGATTAACATTTTGGGTTAAAGTTGAAAGAAACACATTTTCTTTTAGACCAACATTGTTTTTCTTTGAGCTTTTGGTGCACTATTATTACATCCAACTCCAATCCTCTGAGGAATATGGTGGTGTTTGTTCAGTCCTACTTAGTGTAATAGAACAGCAATAAACAGGAGAGTCTCTCTTGGATATAACATTTTTTTAATGAGAAAACGCAATCAAATATCAGGTCATTTTTTTGATAAATATCACATCCCTAGGACTAAGAACTACTTTTCATTTCCATAGATTTCATTTCTGTAAGAGATAATTATTTGAATATTTTAGGCTGGGATGTTATATTTGTTTCTCTCAGATAATATGGTGGTAATAGAGTACAAAGGGAATCCTATGCCAATAAAAGTTTATACAAACCATTATTCTGCATGTGCAGAGCTGTCTTTGTCTCTTTCAACTTGTGTTTCCACACCTTTGCAGAGGATTGAAACAGCAATGGCAAATGCTAACTGATCTAGACACCTGAAGCAGGGATTAATAGATAAAATTTATATTTTAAATCAACATCTACAGTAACCAACACATGCATTGTATAACAATATAGGTCATTCTGGTGAGTTGTTACTTCCTTTAAGGAATATTTCTCTGGGAATTTAGGACAACAAGTATTTTGAGCATAAACAAATTGCCTAGCTAATCCTGCTCAAATTCTACTACACTGAATCATGGAAATAACAGGACAGACAGATGTCCTCTGACCTGTCACACCTGAGCTTGTGAACTTCTTCAACAGGATCTTTTGATCTAATCTAATTTCTCTTAGTTTATATGGAGTAGAAGACACATTTTTAAGCCAAGAAGTCTGTGTCTGTTTCCCATTGTGTTTCCCTTATTCTCTTTTCTCTTTATTTATGCTGCTCTCTTTGTCTTTGCCTATTGTTCTCACTGTCTGTTTATCTCTCTCTCTGGGGGTCATTTTGACTTCCTGCCATAGAGAAAAAATGGCGATAGTAAAATAACAGACTGTTTAATATCTCTCCCAATATTTATTTTCATTCAAAGTCAAACTACCCCTTCTCTTTTTTTTGATGTGTTTGTTGTTCCCCTTGTCTTGTCCTTGCTTCCACTATTATTTAAGGCTTATCATGGTCCTGGTCTCTCATCATTGCACAACTTGGGTCTTTAAGCAGTCTTTTTTTAATCAGCAGAGTACTGGTTGCCTGGCGCAGCTGCTGTTACCATGGGGATGGACTCATGCGCTTATCCCATCTGCCAAAGAGAGGCAGCTAGGGAAGCTGCAGTGCAGCTTTGAAATCAAACAAAATAAACAAGGTGTCATTTGCTTACAGATTCACAACTCAAGAGTTATTGTTCTTGCTGAGTGCTGGTGAAATGGTAGTAAGGAATGTGGTGCTGGCAAAGAGACAGAAATTACCTTTACTGTCAGAGAGAGAGATGGTCCCTTACTGCCACCAAATGTGTGCTCACATATGGTGAGACGATGGTCCTCAGTCAACAGAAAGACAAACGGAGTCAGCTCCTTCCTCCCTCTGCCCCTCCTTTTATTCCGTCTCTCTTTCTACATCAGAAATAGGGTTGTGCAAAATCCTAAAATCAAACAGCAGATGCTGGGAATACTTTGTAGGGCAGGCAGCAACTGTAAGGAGAGAAACAAACATAAATCATGTATAAAAAGCAGTTTTAAAGTATTGTGCTGCTTTCCAGTTAAGGTATGCCCATTGGGAAATTGAACCAGTTGATTCCTTTCATAATTCCCTCTAATACTGATGTCAAGTCCCATTCTGTATTTTGCATATGTGATGACATCATCTGCATGCATTTGTGATTTACTGACAGAAATTGGATCAAGTGGTTATGACCTATGTCCTTCATTGTTCACCCGCAGGAATACAAGGAAGGCATCACGTCGAAAGTCAGAAATCATATGTGGTCCAATCTGTAATTTTCATGGTCCAGATTATTCCCCTCTCTACAGCTCCAATCTATCCAGAATTGCGGTAGGGTGAATCAACTTCACCTAAAACCAACCTAGTGAAGCTGCATCACAGGACTACATGCCCACCAAACACAGAAACAGCATGGAATGAGCCTGACGGACCATGATGTACAAGTCCCTGGACAACAGGGGCAAAAGTGTACCTGATGTTGCCCTTAATCTCAACGTTTTTTATGTGGCCGTGCATGGAACCGAAGTACATGGGCACCAAGCATCACTACGTGCTGAAGTTCCATCTGACCCCATTTCCGCGCATGGTCCCACTCAGTTGGACATTGCCGCAGTACCTGGCCTTTGTGGAAAAGTTCTTCCAGACCAGCACCTTTGACCACGTCCATCAGGCAGTCGTCCGTGGTCAGCGGGACAAGGACTTGATGGATATTGTGTGGTGGTTCCTTGAGCAGACTGTCCAAGCCATCTGGCAGAATGCCTTATCGCCAGAACTCACCAACAAGCACCAAGACCTCACTTGGCAGGCGGTGAGGGGTGCCCTCCTAGTCAGATCTTTCCTGCATGGCTGGAATATCACTGCCTATGTACATTGTTCCCGGGACAACTGCGCTGAGGACGAGGTAGTCACCCATCTCTTGGCAGCTGTGGATTTGCGAAAAGGGTGTGGAAAAAAATGCAAAGTTCCTTGTCACGGTTCCTTTCGAGCAGCTGCGTAACACAGGACTATCTGATCTATGGGCTGTCCCCCAGGGTCACACACAGAGATGGATATCAAGTGCTGCTGGAAGGACATCAACTTGGTGAAAGCCACTCCTTGGTCTGCCCGAAATGTGTTGGTCTCCCAGCATAGTTAGAAGTCCGAAAGGGAATGCTGCTGACTGGCACATTCCGGGCTGTGGGAATACGTGCTGAGGGACGCATTGAAGCTTGGTTCAGCCAATGAAAGGGCTCAGTGAGGAAGTACCACAGTCTAGTGTTCTTCAGCTACTGGACATGGGGGGGTGGGGGGACTGGGATGGATGGGTAAGCCCTTTAAATATTGAAATGGCGTATCACCTCAGGGGGCCACATGAGAGGCAGTGGTGCTATGGGTATATAAAAAAAAAGTTAACACTGCTGTGTGCATTAACCATGAATGTAAAGGTTTGCACTGTTTATTGTTTTTTTATTATTATGAATCAGGTTTATTTTGAAATCCGCATGTAACACACAGAGCTAAGTGATCTCACAACTAATGGATCAGATCAAACCTCTGCCAGTCCTGCAAATGGCATTGACAATCAAACAGCTAAAAAAATGGAGGAGACTCCAAGACATCCCCATCCTCAATGATGGCAGGACACAGCGTGTGCATGCTCAAAACAAGGCTGAAGCACTCACAATGACGTTAACATCTTGACTTCCTCCTAGGTCCCCACCATCATGGGAGGCAGGCTTCAGCCAAATCTGATTCACTCCATGAGCTATCAAGACATAATTGAGACAGCAAACACCATGGGACCAGAAAAAACATCCATCTGAAGTGCTGAAGATCTGCTTGCTGTGCCTCTAGCCAAACTGTTCCAGTACAGTTACAACACTGGCATCTGCCTGACAGTGCAGACAATTTCCCACCAATATTTTGTTCATAAAATGCAGGAAAAATAATGTAGCTAATCATCGTTCAATCAATCTCTTAATCATCAGCAAAGTGATGGAAGATATTGTTGGCAATGCCTATCAAGTGGCTTGAATTCACTCATAACCTACCCACTGATGCTCAGTTTGGGTTTCACATGTACCATTCAGCTCCAGTCAGGTGTGTGACTTGGAGGGGAACCTGCAGGTGGGTGGTGTTCTGATGTAACTGAACTTGTCCTGCTACCACCTACCCTTGACATCAAGGAAACATTTTGACTGAGTGCAGAATCAAGGAGGTCAATGGGCATGAAGGAGAAAACAATTGTTGGGGTCATATCTTGTACAAAGGAAGATGGTTGTGGTTGCTGGAGGTCAATTATTCCATCCCTTGTGTATCACTGCAGGAGTTCTTTGGTGCAGTGTCTGAGAGCCATCATCTTCAGCTGTTTTATCAATAACCTTCCTTCTTTCAAAACATTGGAAGTGGGGATGTTCGCTGTTGACTGCACAATGTTCAGTGTTATTCACTCTTCAGCAAATGGATCAGTTGGAGTTCTGCAGTTTTATTGCTGAAGTAGTATTTGTGAACACCTTCAACAACCATGTGCCTTTGCACAGGTTTGGCCCATTCCGCCTGTTCTGACCTTAACTAAAATCCTGATTGATCTTTTACATCAGTCCCACTTTCCTGCACCAATCCCATATCCTATGATTCCCTTAATATCTACAGATATTGAATGTGCTCAGCGATTGACCTTCACAATTATCTTAGATAAGAAATCCCAAAGAGAGCCCACCCTTGGGGTGAAAAAACTTCTCATATCGTCACAAAAGGTGGACTTGTCATATTGAGACTGTGACCTCTTGGTTCCAGACACCCAGCCAGGGGAAGCCTCATGCCTGCATCTACCCTTTCAACCTCTATAAGAATTATATATATTTTAATGAGATTACCTCTCATTCTTCTAGATTCTGGAGAGTATAGGCCCAGTTCTCTTCATCCCTCTTCATTCAACAAATTTCTCATCATAGGGTTCAATCTTGTGAACCTTTATGGCACTTCCTTTATCACAATTATATCCTTCCTTAGATGGGGTGAACACACCGATATATAATATTCCAGGTGCGGGATCACCAGGGCTCTGTATAATTCTAGTAAGATGCCTTTCCCCTTGTACTCAAATCCAAGGCCAATATGCTGTTTGCCTTCCTGTCTGCTTTCAGTACCTGCTCATTAACTTCCGATGATTCATTTACAAGAACACCCTGAACACCAACACCTTTCAATTTCTCACTATTTTAAAATACCACACCTTTCTGATTTTTTAAACCAAGTGGATGACTTCACATTCTTCCACATTATTTTCCATCTGCCATACCTTCACCGACTCACTTAGCTTATATCTCCTTGTACCCTATTTTACTGTATATCTTCCTCATAACCTGCACTGCCACCCAGCACAGAATCTTCAGCAATCATGGATCCTACCAGCCAAATTGTTATTAAAGAGAGTGAATATTTGGGCCTGCCAGCACTGATTCCTGTAGCATCTCACAAATCATAGCCAACCTCTCTGAAAATGACCCATTTGTTCCTAGTCTTTGTTTGTCCATTAACCAACCCTCAATCCATGGCAATTTATAATGCCTAAGTGCTGTAATTTTGTTTAATAAACTCTAGGGTATCAAAGAACTTCTGAAAGACCAAATGTGCCACATCCACTGATTAATCCTGAGTTATTTTGCTGGTTACAACCCCAAAAAACTCTTGACTGTTTTGTCAAACATGATTTTCTAACTCAGTGCTGACTTTCCCCAATCACATTATTATCTTCTCAGTTATTATTTGTTAGTATTTCCTCGATAATAGATTCCAGCAACTTCCCTACTATTGATGCCAGACTAACTAATCTGTAGTTTGCTGTGTTCTCTCTCCTTCCTTTCTTAACTAGAGGGGTTATATTCATTACCTTCCATTCTGTGAGGACTGTTCCTGAATCTTTCCAGTTTTGGAGGATAACAAGCAATGCATTCATTTTCTCCATCACCGCCTCTTCCAAAACCTTGGATTGCAGGTCATCAAGTATTAGGGATTTAATTCCTTACAGTTCCATTAATTTCTCCTGTACTATATTTTTACTAATACTAATGTCTTTCACTCTAAACCTCTTGTTTTCCACAATTTTTTGAGAGATTATATGTGTCTTCTTAGAGTCATAGAGTACAGAAACAGGCCCTTCAGCCCAACTCATCTATGCCGACTGTGTTGCCCAGCGAGCTAATCCCGTCTGCCTACATTTGACTCATAGCCCTCTAAACCTTTCCTATCCATGTACTTACCTAGATGGCTTTTAAATGTTGCTAATATGCCCACCACAACCACTACTTCTGGCAGTTTATTCCAAATACACACCACACTTTGCATGAAGAAGCTGCCCCTTGATGTCCTTCTGTGAAGACAGACACAAATTTTTCTTCAATTTCTCTGCCTTCTTTGTTCCCCAATATAATCTCTCTCATCTCAAACTGTGAAATGCTCACATTACTTTGTGCTAATCCTTTACATATCCTTAAAAACCTTTGCAGTCTGTTTATTATGCTTCCTGTTAGATGACTCCAGTAGTCTACAGTCCCTTTCCTTAGTAATTTTTTGGTCTTCCTTTGCTGAATTCTGAAATTTTCACAATTCTGGCTTATTACCAACCTTTTCCTTTGATCTATTGCTATTTTTAACTTCTCTTGTCAGCTGCAACAGGAACATTTATCCTGGTGGGTTTTTTGTGGCTTAACGAGACATATACTCGTTGGTTTATCTGTAGTCCAAAATTCTGTACACCACCACAGAGTCAAAACTTTACTTGCCGCTCCTCCTGATGGAGGAATTAACTTGTATCACCATTTTACAGATAAGCAGCTCTATTGCAGCTACTGTTGCTGAGAACAATCCAATAATCCAGTCATATTTTGCAATGATCACCTGTCTTGTTTTTAAGCTGTCATTTTAGTGCAGTACTGAGAGACGGCTGCATTGCAGGAGCGTCTTCCTTTGATGGGTTTTTACACCAAGGCTTATCCGATCTAAAAATCTACTTACACTATTTTGAAGACGAGCAAAGACTCCAAATACATATTCCATATAGAAACTCCACTGCATAGTGCTGTTTTCAGTGTCATACAATTGAAAATTGATTTATTTTTAGGACTGAAAAGCAATAGTTATTACTTCCACATCATTTTGCACTCCAAAAATTTGAATGGACAGTTCTTTGCATGAGTCACACTTGCAACCTTGTGAATTCAATACTGGGGCACAATGGATGATGTCAATACCCATGCAATCCTTCTTTTGAGCACAATGGAGAAATCTGGACTACATTGTCCTGGGCACACCCAAGACTACCTGGTCTTCCCAGTGCAGCACTGGTTTGGGACTTCTATCAAGGACACAATATTATGTCCGACACGACAAGGTTGGTTATTATAAGTGGCAATGACCCATCACTCCCAGATGAGCTCAATGCCTTTTATGCATGCTTTGATAGGGAGAACTATGACACATCCACACAAGCCCTCACATTTCAGGATGACCTTGTAATCTCAGTCTTTGAGGCTAAAGTCTGGGTATCCTTCAAGTGGGTGAACCCACGAAAGGCATCTGGTCAGACAGCGTACCTGGCCGAGTACTAAAGATCTCTGCGGACCAACTGGCTGGTGTGTTTATGGACATATTCAACCTTTCACTTCTGCTGTCTGAGGTTCCCACCTGTTTCAAAGAGGCAGCTATTGTACCAGTGCCCAAGAAGAGCTTGGTGACCTGTCTCAATGACTACCATTTTTATTTGTTCTAATTGTGTTCTTTCTTTTAAAAATCGTGTATAATTTATGTTTTATTTATGTCTTTTATGCTTGTGAATTCTGCTCTTCTGATGTTATGTGCCTGTGATGCTGCTGCAATTAAGTTTTTCATTGCACCCATGGATACACAGTGGTGGACACAGCCCAGCGCATCACGGACACCAGCCTCCCCTCCTTGGACTCTGTCTTTACCTCTCGTTGTCTTGGTGTAGCAGCCAGCATAATCAAAGACCCCACCCACCCTGGACGTTCTCTCTTCTCTCCTCTTCCATCGGGTAGAAGATACAGGAGCCTGAGGGCACGTACCACCAGACTTAGGGACAACTTCTACCCCACAGTGATAAGACTATTGAATAGTTCCCTTATACAATGAGATGGACTATGACTTCACGATCTATCTTGTTGTGACCTTGCACCTTATTGCACTGCACTTTCTCTGTAGCTGTGACACTTTACTCTGTAGTGTTATTGTTTTTACCTGTACTACTTCAATGCACTCTGTACTGATTCAATGTAACTGCACTGTGTAATGAATTGACCTGTACGATCGGGCTGTAAGACAAGCTTTTCACTGTACCTCGGTACAAGTGACAGTAATAAACCAATACCAATACCAATAGATGTACTTGTACATATGACAATAAACTCGACTTTGACTTTGACTTTTCAACCAGTTTTATTGGAGAGACACGTCATCTGAATGCCTGATCGGGACTCCAGACAAGCATTCTACTCTGAGCTCCATCCAGGAGGTCAGAGAAAACACACCAAAGATGTTCTCAAAGAATCCTTGAGAAAAAGCATTCTCACAGGAATCCTTGGCCCAATACTATTAAAATTGGCAGAAAAGCATCAGGGAAGATACCAACACAAACAATGGAAGCTGCATGTATCAATCCAAACAACACACCCACTCCATCATGCATGATGTGCACCACCTGAGACAGCACTTATTGGTCACCTTAGAAGCCACAGAACTGTAGTGGAAGTAATCCCAAGGAACCACCATTCATCCTTTGCCCCATGGTCACCCCATACAGCACCAACCTGCATGCACTCCCAATCAAAGTCATCTTGCTTTAAGCTTTGTAACATCTTTTGAGCAAAATCCTTATTTTTTTTCTTAAAGCAACTCTTAGATTTTCTTAATTAAACCAGAAAATGCTGGAAACACTCAACATATCAGGCAGCATCTGTGGAAAAAGGAACAGAGTTAAGTTTCAGGTTGAAGACCCTTCATCAGAATCTGAAACATTTTACTTCTCCGCACAGTTACTGCCTGACCGGCTGAGTATTTCCAGCATCATCTGTTTTTATTTCACATTTCCAGCATCTGCTGTTGCTTCTTCATTTTCACTTATTCATAATTTTCCTATGGTGCCTAAGACCTTGCAAGCAACGTTGGACCCAAAAATACGAAATTAAAAATAAATGACATTATTACTGCTTGCAATTATTTTTTTGTATTTCTAGTAAAGATAGAAGATAAATTATCTGCAGATTTCTTTAACACTATTAGCTTGCAGTCCTCTGCAACCTTAATAATGATTAATTATTAAGGAAGTATTTAGCCGAGTCAACATGGTTTTATAAAAAGGAAATGGTGCTTGACAAATTTATCAGAGTTCTTTCAAGATCTAATGAGCAGAGTGGATAAAGGGGAGCCAGTCAATGTACTTGAATTTGCAGAAAGCTTTTGATAAGTTATAACATAAAGGTAAAAGCTTATGCTGTTGGGGCAGAATATATTAACATAAATAGAGGATTGCCCAGTTAAGGGAACACAGAGAGATGGGATACTTGGATCATTTGTGGGTTGGTAAGTTCAGCTGTAAAAGGGATTAGTGTCGAGGCCTCAACTATTTACAAATTATATTAGTAATTAATAATAGTTAAGGGGTTGAGTATATTATAGTCACATTAACAGATGGTAGAAAGGTGGGAATGATAACTGTGAGGATGACACAAATAGTATTTAAAAGATGAAATTGGTTTTTGAATTATAGTTTCATGAACTGTGGGGAAGCCAGGTTCACAGTGAATAGACAGGAAAGTGGAATCAAGGTGAAGATTACATCAACCATGATCCTAATAAATGGCAGAGCAGGCTTGAGGGGCCTTACAGCATATTCCCGTTCTATTTCCTCTTTTCTAACATTTTTTTAATTGATTCCATTTTGGGTATTGCTTAACTTTTCCAAATTTTAATATCTCTGTTTCCTGCCTGCATTCCTGCTGTGTTTATTTCAAGATCTTTGCATTGTTACACTCCTTGAACATCCTGAAGTCTGGTCAACCAGTTTCTTCAAAGTTTTTCCCTCCTTGTGCAATCTTCCAGCTTTTATAATCCAAGCTAAATATAGTCTTTTTTTTTCAAACCCTTTCCAGCCTTGGTGCTGCTCTGCATTAAAAGCCTTGGGTTCTTAAAAAAGACATGAAAAACATATATTTTCCAAAGGAAATGGACAAACCATAAATATATATATATATATATATATATGTATATATATATATATATATATATATATATATATATAGGATTGATTGCATATTTAAAGAAAGATTCCAGGCAAAAGCTTAAATGTTTTTTTAAAAAATCAGAAATTAGAACAAAAAACATGAAAGACAATGCCAACAAAGTTAATATGTAATGGAGTAGGATACATTTTTTGTTATGAAGAATTATTTGCATTCTGAGACAAAGTGCCCCTCAAGGAGTTAAGCAGTCTAACTGCATGGTGCAGTTCTGTGGAGGTCAAAAGTGAGCTGAATGGCTGGCTTGAGATTTTCATGCTAACAATGGCACAAGTTTTCCCACATGCTGCTACTTTGACAGCAATTTCCAGCACATGATTAAACAACCTGATATCTGCCATTGCGCTGCAACAGTTGTGATTGCATTGAGAGGTATTCGTATAATTGCTGCAGAGGTGAATTATGCCGTTGGTGACTTTGAACTTATGGCTAGCATCGAGAAGACTGTGAAGGTATCCAAAGAAAAAAAATGGAGGATGATGAGGGCTTAATTTATTTTGTCAGACTAACTAAACAAATCATAAGTATTCAGGGAGCCACAATCGTGTGGAAGTTCATGCTGCTGCCACACAGCTCCAGTGACCTGGGTTTGATTCTGACCTTGGGTGCTGTCTGGAGTTTACACAAAGTCCCTGTGACTGGGTAGGTTTCCCCCGGATGCTTTACTTTCTTTCCATATCCCAAAGAAGTGCTGATTCGTAAATTACTCCAAGTATTGGTAGGTGCCAGGAGAAGAGAATGGAGTTCCTGGGCAATGAGAGTAAATATCTCGCAGGGAAGCAAGTGAGAGAATGGGAATGAGAGGATTATTCTGAGAATCATTTTTTCAACCTGAAACAACTGTTTGGGTGCCCGGCCAACAGGAAGAGAGGAGGTAAAAGGGTAGAAGTCACGTCAAACCTTTCAGGACTTAATATTAAATTCAACAATTTCAGATAATCCATTGTCCATCTTGAATTTGTGTTTTTTGTCTCTCCTTGTACTTCCAATTTCATTTCTTTCCTATTTACATCTTTTTCCAGCCTACTTTTTATTGTTCACCACCATTTACCATCCTCTTTCCGTCAAAACCATCGAGTCACTTAATGTCTTCAAGACTTTACTCTATCACACACTTTTCCTTTTGATTTTTCTGCCCTTCTCCACTTTCTCTCCAAATAAATACTTATTTAATTTAGAACAGGGAACATTACAGCCCAGTATGGCCCTTCGGCCCATGATGTTCTGCCGACATTTTATCCTGCTCTAAGATCTATCTAAACCTTCCCTCCCACATAGCCCTCCATTTTTTTTATCATTCATGTGTCTATGTGTGTCTGGTGAAAGGTCATCAATCTGAAACTTTCTTCACCCAGAGACGCTTCCTGGCCCATTTTCGATTTATTTCAAATTTCCGGTATCAGCAGCATTTTGCTTTCGAATGAAAGAAATACGTTACCCGCATATGAAGCAGTGAGTTAATCTCAGAGTGAGTCAATCTCAGAGTGAGTCAGGAAGCAGAAGGACAAATTGCTTTGAAGTTAATGTTAATATTTCTCTCAGGATTAGTTTATGGGTCTCACTGGCAATTTTTGTTGACCTTTGGGGCACTAAACCATGGGCAGAGAAGGAAAGAAACCAGCTCTTCATTTATTAACTTGACTTGCATAATTTGACCAACCATTGAGTCCTTGGAATAAGATGCAACTGAAAATATGGAGCAAGAATATCACAAGAAAGGTGGCCACCAAGAGACAACACACAATTAAAAACATTTATCAGAGGTAGTTTTGATAATTGTGATTTTAGATAGAATCTGAGAAGGGTGATTGATTGGTGAGCATGAATAATGTTGGAACCAATTTGAAATGTGGTCATAGAGTCATTCAGTCCGTTGTCTCCATGCCAAACATCGACTGCCTGTTTACAGTGATCCTACACTAATCCCATTTTTTAAATGCTCCCCACATTCCCATCAGATCCTTCCAAATTCTATCACCTACCTGCAAATCGGGGGAAATTTACAGCGGCTAAGTAAGCTACCTACCAATTATACATTTTTGGGATGTGGGAGGAAAGTGGAGTGCCCAGGGGAAACCCCCATGTGGTCACGGGGAGAATGTGCACACTCCACACAGACAACAGTGGAGGTCAGGATTGAACCCATGTCGCTGGAGCCATGAGGAAGCAGCTCTATTAGCTGTGCCATCCTGCTGTCATTGTGGAGTTCCCCACAAAATAATTGGAAATAGAGAGGAACAAGCATAAACCATAAAACCATAGAACCATAGAACAATACAGCACAATACAGGCCCTTCGGCCCACCATGTTGTGCTGCCCTTCAAATCACACCTAAGACGATCTAACCCCTTCCTGCCACATATCGCTCTATCTTAAATTCCTCCATATGCTTACCTAACAATCTTTTGAACTTGTCCAATGTATCAGCCTCCACCACCACCCCAGGCAGCGCATTCCATGCACTAACCACTCTCTGGGTGAAAAACCTCCCTCTGACATCTCCCCTGAACTTCCCACCCATTACCTTAAAGCCATGTCCTCTTGTTTTGAGCATTGGTGCCCTGGGAAAGAGGCGCTGGCTGTCCACTCTATCTATTCCTCTCAATATCTTGTATACCTCTATCATGTCTCCCCTCATCCTCCTTCTCTCCAATGAGTAAAGCCCTAGCTCCTTTAGTCTCTCCTCATAATCCATACTCTCTAATCCAGGCAGCATCCTGGTAAATCTCCTCTGCACCCTTTCCAACGCCTCCACATCCTTCCTACAATGAGGTGACCAGAACTGGACACAGTACTCTAAGTGTGGCCTAACCAGAGTTTTGTAAAGCTGCATCATCACTTCTCGGCTCTTAAACTCGATCCCCCAACTTATGAAATCTAACATCCCATAAGCTTTCTTAACTACCTTATCTACCTGTGAGGCGACTTTCAGTGATCTGTGGATATGAACCTCCAGATCCCTCTGCTCCGCTACACTGCCCAGAATCCTGCCATTCACCTTGTACTCTGCCTTGGAGTTTGTCCTTCCAAAGTGTACGGCCTCACACTTCTCCGGATTGAACTCCATCTGCCACTTGTCAGCCCAGCTCTGCATCCTATCAATATCCCTCTGCAAGCTTCGACAGCCCTCCACACTATCCACAACACCACCAATCTTTGTGTCATCTGCAAACTTGCTAATCCACCCTTCCACCCCCTCATCTAAGTCGTTAATAAATATCACAAAAAGTAGAAGTCCCAGAATCAATCCCTGAGGGACATCACTAGTCACAGCTCTCCAATCCGAATGCATTCCCTCCACCACAACCCTCTGCTTTCTACAGGCAAGCCAATTCTGAATCCACATGGCCAAGCCTCCCTGGATCCCTTGGCCTCTGATCTTCTGAAGAAGCCTACCATGCAGAACCTTGTCAAACGCCTTACTAAAATCCAAGTAGACCACATCCACTGCACTACCCTCATCAATCTTCCTTGTCACCTCCTCAAAGAACCCTGTCAGGCTTGTGAGGCAAGATCTTCCCTTCACAAATCCATGCTGGCTGTCCCTAATCAGTCCATGATTCTCCAAATGCTCATAGCTTCTATCTCTTAGAATACTTTCTAACAGCTTACCCACCACAGACGTAAGGCTCACCGGCCTGTAATTCCCTGGACTATCCCTACTACCTTTCTTGAATAAGAGGGCAACATTCGCCACCCTCCAATCCTCTGGTACTATCCCTGTGAACAACGAGGACTCAAAGATCCTAACCAACAGTTCAGCAATCTCCTCCCTCGCCTCATGAAGCAGCCTGAGGAATATTCCATCAGGCCCCGGGGACTTATCTGTCCTAATATTTTCTAACAGCTCCAACACATCCTCTCTCCTAATATCTACATACTCTAGAACATTACCCTCACCAACACTGTCCTCAGCATCATCAAGACCCCTCTCCTTGGTGAATACTGAAGAGAAGTATTCATTAAGAACCTCACCCACTTCCACAGCTTCCAGGCACATCCTCCCACCTTTGTCTTTAATCGGACCTACCTTTACCCTAGCAATCCTTCTCCTCTTCACGTATGAGAAAAAAGCCTTGGGATTCTCCTTAACCCTACTGGCCAAAGCCTTTTCATGTCCCCTTCTCGCTTTCCTCAGCCCTTTCTTAAGTTTCTTCCTTGCTACTCTATATTCCTCATGAGACCTGTCCGATCCTTGCTGTTTACACCTTATGTATGCTGCCTTCTTCTTCCTAACTAGTTGTTCCACCTCTCTCATCACCCACGGTTCCTTTACTCTACCATTCCTTCTCTGCCTCACCAGTACAAATTTATCCCTCACATCCTGCAAAAGATCCCTGAACATTGACCACATCTTCATAGTACATTTCCCTTCAAAAATGTCACCCCAATTTACACTCCCAAGTTCTCGCCTTATAGCCTTCTAATTCGCCTTTCCCCAATTAAATATCTTCCCGTCCTCTTTGCTCCTATCCCTGTCCATGACAATTCTAAAGGTTATGGAGCAATGGTCACTGTCCCCCAAATGCTCACCCACCAATAAATCTGCCACCTGTCCCAGTTCATTACCTAAAACTACATCTAATATGGCATTCCCTCTAGTCAGCCTGTCAACATACTGTGTCAGGAATCTGTCCTGGACACACCTAACAAACTGCGCCCCGTCTAAACCCTTGGCACTAAGTAGGTGCCAATCAATATTTGGAAAGTTGAAGTCTCCCATTATAATAACCCTGTTATTTTCGCATCTTTCCAAAAACTGCCTCCCAATCTGCTCCTCAGTATCCTTACTGCTACCGGGGGGTCTATAGAATACTCCCAGGAGGGTAACTGCTCCTTTCTTGTTCCTAACTTCCACCCATATTGACTCTAGAGAGGATCCTTCTATATTATCTACCCTTTCTGCAGCTGTAACAGTTTAGGAGATTTCCGTATTGGATAGGATAGTGATTTCAATTGGAGCTGCACTATCCCCTTAATACAAACACATACACACAATATAAGAGGCTTCCATAAATTTTAAGTTGACAAACAATCCACCAGCAGGATTATGTCTCATTTTCTGTTATGTTGCTGAATAATTCTTTGGCAGTGACACACCATTTTTAGTGCCTCTGATAACAGGTGACATTGTTGCATCTTTTTCCTCAAGATCCAAAGATATCATTTAATAAGAAAGGAATCACTGTCTCTGCCTAGAAGTTAAAGCACAGTACATTATTATTTTACGCTCTGCAACCATTGGGGAAGAAAAAGCATCTATTGCCCCAGGTCTAAGCTTGCCTAGAATCCAGATAACAAAGGTGAAAGCATAAAGGTTACACATAAGCCCTTCCAATCCTTAAGTAACATTTAAAGGGTCCAATGAACCAGAAATTAAAATCAAAACCACAATGTGAAAGGCACCAACAACATGCCTTAAAGGTGCATTTACAGAAGTTTAATGAACAAAGCCACGATAGCAGAAGATTTATACATAAGTGGCTAATCCCCTCTGAGATAATTATATGTGGACTTTCTGTGAATTCAGAATAAAAACTCCCTTATTAACATTGGCTAGCTTAAGTAATGGGTGATCTGAAAATGATGACAGATCATTTTAAACATAGTTGGCCACTTTGCTTTTGACATATTTTTGAGATAAATGAAAATTTAGGATATCATGATCAGCTACTGCAGAATTTCTTGGAACCTGTTCAAATTGTAGAGTCTCAGAGTTTCATCCACTTAGTCCATAAGGACAACTTCAAAAAGTATTCACGTTGTTCTAGTAAGACAATACCTTACAGGCAATTTTCCACATTACTGCTTCTCTTAACTACATAGGGATCAATTAGTCATTCCAGTTTTTGAGGTTCTTTCAAATGAGTCCACCTCTCAATAGCTCTTTGTGGTTTCACCAGATATACATTAATTCTGAAGCTGAAGTTATCATTTATTTACCTTTCAGAATTCTTTCAATTCATTCCTTTTCATTCTTACATACTCATTTGGAGAAAAGGCAGCTACTGGGGTCAGAACTTGCGGTCAGCAACAAACTGACCGTACTCACTGTTGACAAAGGGAAATTTAAATTGGCATGACGTAGTCCTCCCAGTGGGAACATGTGGGAGAAGCTGTGGAATCCTTCGTCCTTCAGGTCCTGAGGGCCTTTGGGAACTACCAAGTGCGTGTCCTAAATCAAACCCAGCCACAAGAATGGAGGAAAGGATTGACTAGCTAAGTCACCTCTCTTAAACTGTCAAGGACCGAATATCCTGAGAATTCAAAAACAAAGCCTATAAAATCAATAAAAAATGTATTAGTAAAAAAGTAAAACACTTTAAAACAATCAGACACTCAAATATTCTAAAACACTTACTAAGCAGTTCCACACTTTAATTAATATTTACTTCACTCTTCACAACTGTTCCCCACTTTCAGATCAGTTGGAAAGCATGCCTTGTGCCTCCTCCAGCTTGCAGGGCCTTCAGGCAAATTCCTTCTATAATTGCTGGAGAGTCACTGTGCTCTTATCTCCCACAGCAAAGTCCATTGAAGTGCAGGCGTGGAGCCCAGGGACGGATTGTGGATAGTGACGTCTGGAATCTGCATGGGCAGAAATTGACATGGGTCAATGTTTGCAAATGCAGGCCGTCACATTCACATTTCCCCACAAAATCTGAACTGTTTTTTCATATAGCTAAACTGTTTTTTCATATAGCTAAAGAGTGAGGTGGGATTGAGCAACTTCTTTCATCGGTACAAAGTTTTACTTTCTGAGATTGCAT